>NC_089591.1:6288405-6588405 GCF_019320115.1 Miscanthus floridulus
GTCTTTCCCTAGTAATGTCCCTAGTTGAATAGTAGAAGATATAAGCTTAGCCAAGTTAGAACTAGAGAACCTTAGTTATCCTCTCTACGCTCCTATTTATCCCAAACCTTGTTGCTACCCCTTGTTAAGTTAGACTGTAGTTAGTCTCACATGTTTCCCTATGGATACAATACTTGGAATACCTTCGGGTGAAAGCTACAGCGGTATTCGTGCGCTTGCGGAATTATCTGTGTGCGTTAAATATACCAACATACACCAATGGGAAACAAATGTCAATTTAGATTGTGATGCAAGTGGCAACATGGTGGATCAAAAGTTGTATTAGTCTATGATTGGAAGCCTACTCTATGTGACCGCATCAAGATCGGTGTAACACCCCAGGTGTTTGTCACCAGTTAAGCAGTGGGTTTGAGCTCAAACATGGCATGTTAAGTGATAATCAAGAGCTTTAGTTCCTTATCTCTAAAGTGGTGATGAAGGTGTTGAGGTTAAACCTACGAAATGAGCCCCAACTTGAACTTGGGCAATACACTTTGCTTACCTATGGACCCTTGTTAATACTTTGCATGAGTAATGTTGAACATGCTTATTTCATGAACATTACATCAACATGCATCCATCTTGTCAGTGGAAAAAGTTTCATGAAGTTTGGAGCCAAGAAGTCACATGGAATGATAAGTTATAACCTTTCTTGAATTGCTTCATCAGGTAAATGGGAACATGGGATGTCAACTAAACCTTGTAACCTTGCCCAAATGACTCTAATTGGACTCTACAACAAAAGCTATGAAGGGTTCATATTGAACAAATGCCTAGAAAAATACTTCAATGGATCAAAAAGGATGATTTAAACATATTTAAGATGTTTTGACCAAAGTAGAACTATAAGTTCTATACTTATTTTAGTGTTTGACCCTAAATGAAAGTTGTACTTTAGCCTCTGAGGAACAAACTTTGCTTAAAGGTCAAGAGCTAGTTTGGCCCCTAACTTAGTTAAACTGAGGCCTTGAAACTGAACCCAGTGCTGCTTTGGATCTCGAAAATTTGGCCAAGTCTGAGATTACAATGTTGATGATGATTGGCATCTCGCGTTCTTGGATTTTCGTTAAGAAACTCAAGTTGAGCCTAATATAAAAGTTGGAGTTTACCTCTTGGAGAAGAGCATGTAAAAGATGGACTTAGTTTGACCAGCTTGACCTCCCAAAACCAACAAAACCAAGCTCTAGCTTAAACCTCATTAAGTCGTTGATGGTGTGAACTTAGGGCATATTTAACCACTAATCTATAGCCCTAATGACCATGGCCCCTAAATGAAATTTGTAGAGCTATTCATGGGCTGCAACTTTGCTTTTAGGCCCAAGGTCCAAATCGGCCCGTAGCCAGCCCAATTTGGCGCCCACCGCACCCGCACCATCGCCCGCCACGTGCTCGACAAATTACCGACGCGTCCTCCATGCGCAAGAGCACGCCCCACCATTGCTACCATGCGCTCCTGCCTCTCTGTGCTGATGGGGAGTTGCCGAGGACGCCCAGGCTCACACTCTGCCTCTCCCTCACTCGCTCTCGCTATCCATGTTAATTAGGGTTTTCTAGAAATAAATTCATATCTAAAGTTGTGGTGCTCCAATTGCTATGAAATTGTTATGGTAGGCTACTAATGTCATATGTGTGCTGTAGTAAAAATTTTAGGTTTATTGGTGCATGTGTGACTGAGTTATTGATTTAACTTGTTTAGTGCTTCATAAATGGTTTTAAATAAGTTATATTTTTTATGAAGGTGTAAAAATGGAAAATGTTGTTCCTCTACCTTAGTATGATGTTGTGCTACCATAATAACATATAATATCGCCATGTGTTTGCAGAAAATAGTGTGTTTTTTATTTATTTTGCTCTCACATGTTTTCTTGCATTAGCGATTTGTCTTTTAGTAATAATTAATCTATAAAACTTGAGCATTTAATATTTGTACAGTAATCATATTTCATCATCATCTATCTCTCACAAAAAATTGAGATCCAAATGAGATGTTTGCAACATCACCTATAATTAATATATAGGTTTTTATATATAGAAAAGCTAATGAAAGTTTGTTAGTAGATGCTTGTGTTTATACCATGTAATACTTCTAATAATTGGTGCTAGGTAATGTGATTGCTTGGTTATAGTTAGAAGTTTCATAGAGCTACATATATAGCAACAAAATGTTAGTTGTTAACAACATAAATGTTAAATGCATATAGTTGTATCTCTGATGTTATGGCTGCATGTCTAGTTTCTGTGGTGGTGATATTTTTGTGATGCAAATGATGTTTTATGTAGATATATTGAATACAAAAGTTGTAGATAATTTCCTTATATTTATTTTTCTAAAATTTCATGATTTTAGACTTGCTGGTTTATGAGTTATAGATTTTACAAGTTTACTGTCAGCTTTTACATGTGCTCTAAATAGATCTGAATGATTATATTGTTTGGATTACTTAAACATGGAATCATGTATTGGTGATAATAGGAGAGTTGTAGTGCTTTTTCTAGCCTTTCTAAAATGTATAAGATCACTGCTTTTGGTGGTCTAGAACTCTAGTTATTGCTGTTCAAAGTGGAATGGTAGGTTCTGTTCAAATCTAGATAGAGATATCTTCATTGGGTTGTTTAACCTTGTTAGCTGTAGAATCATCTTAAGATGATAATAATAAAGTTATAGGTAACTTAATAATCTTTCCATAAAGTTAAGAGTCATGCTTGTTGGATGATTAGAATTCCAGTTATGCATTTCAGAAGTATGTCAGTTTTCTGTCCTAGTTGGTGCAGATCTGCTTGTTTGTGTTTTTCAACATTGTTAACCTTTGAATCAGTTCTTGATGTAAATAATAAAGTTGTAGGCAATTTTCTAAGCTTTCTAGAAAGTCTAGGATCACCTTTGTTTGATGCCTATACCTCCAGTTATGGTTGAAACAAGTGGCTATTGTGCTACTGCCCAGAATCTGAGCATGTACCTAAAGTTGTTTGCTTCACTTTGCATTCCTTTGTATGCTTGTTAGTTTTAGCTCATGACCCTACTAGAATTAAATTGATCTACCTGAGGTATCTTTATAAATGTGTTATATAATGTTGGTCAAGCACGTAACTAATAAATGGTCATGTATGCATGTTGCCACAAAATGATCTTGATGCATGTTTTGCTAGAGCTTTAATTATCTTGGTGTCGTTCACTGTAGCCCTAGTTCTTATGCGATGCTAGGCTTAATTAGTTCTTGATTGTTAAATGCTTGTGATAGTTTGACTCGAGTTAACTGGTGTGCCATGCTTGTTATGCTTGCTATCCCTATGCTAGACTTGAGTGTTAGTTAGTTAAATGACTTGCTCTCTAAGTGCATATGTCTTGAGGTATAACCTTATACTTGTATTGAATGCTTTTATATGATGCATCTCATGTTACAATTCTTCGCATTCATGCACTTGCATCTTGCATCTCAATTAGGTATGCTAGATGAACCACGCGGGGAACCGAAGGACATGATGTTGGAGCCAAACCCGAAGATGGTGTTTGGTGGACCTATCCCGAAGATGGAAGGACCCTTGGAGTGCATGCCTAGAGTGGAGATGCCACCAAGACGGTGCAAGCTAATTAAACTAACTTGTGTCGGATCCCAGGCAAGCCCTAGGGCATTCTAAGCCTCCTATGTTTTATAAAAATATCACTTGAGTCCTTTATATTTGATGCATTAGGTTATAAGAGTTGATTTAGAAACCCTTGATGCATAGAACTACCTTATCCAGATATATACACCTTAAAGCATGTGTAGGTCTAGGATCAAATATATACTTAGCCATGCTTAGACCGGTAGAAGTCGGGTGATTTCCTGTCACCTACGAGGTATAGGTGAATACTGGAGCACGGTTGGCTACATTTGTTATCATAGAAAATAACCATAGGATGTTATCTAAGTGGAGACCGGGTGGGATCTTATATGCACATGGTGTGGGTTGGCTATGTTGATCCCGTCTGTGTCGATTAAGGACTGTACTGTTGTTGACGCTTTTATCGAGATTGAACGCATGCCTCTCACTTAGTTGGCCGGATAACTCGTTCCGACCGCGAAGCCGAGTAGCTCAACTCACGCTGTGCCTCCTTCTATTAGAGTGTGCACTTTGGATGGTAGTAAGGATGTGCGGGGAGCCAGACATGAGCCCAAGGGCAGGTTGGGCCTGTACGTCTTGGCAGCTGGTTGTCCCTGGTTGTGCGGCGTTGATCGAACCTGCAAAATGTGGACTTAAGTTGTACCAAAGGTGACCCGATGTGACCCCAATAGGGGAAGTGTGGGTTTGTGTTAGGAATAACTGCCCTGCTGGTTGCAACCGATTCGAATTGTCGTCTCTCCCGGATAGTGAGAAACTCGACTAGTCCTAGCATCATAGTAATTGGACTATGAAATTTGATGGTCATATTGGACATGGGAATGCTACACCGGCTATGGTTATTATTATGATGCTACATAATGATATATCACATGTTTGGCATAGGTTAGATGCTAATCTAGAGATGAATAGCTACAATTAACTTGGAATCAAATTATAAAATGTATTGCTCAACTAGTGGCTTTTTATACAAAATGTTGTCAAGCCAGATCCACTTATAAAGCCTTGTATGATCCTTGGTATCACTTTATTTTTGATTTATGATGGGTAAGTCTAGCTGAGTACATTCGAGTACTAAGAGTTTATCCCACTATGTTGTAGGTGAAGTTCTCGACCTGCTGAAGATGGTGGCTAACCATCGGTGCGCTCAGCGTCTCTATATAGTGTTCTTATGATGAGGACATCACTTCTTCATCACATACAAGTCAAGGAGAGGAGGAGGACCAGTATGGGCGTCCAATTCATCTTTCTCATGGTGGAGGCCCAGTCCAACTGAAGTTGGAGCCCATCTTAGGCTTCAGGACTAGTCTGCCTTAAACTGGTCACCCAAGACGCATCCGGACTCCATTTTCGATGATCCACATATGGTTGGAAAGCTAATTTGATAAGGAAGCCAATCCATGTGGTTTCATGTCAAAAGATCTTCGGAATCAACGGGAATCGTCAAAACAAGTTAGCATCCAGAATCTATCAGGGTGCTGCGACACCGTCTTTTGGTCCGTTGGACCATGTATCGTGTTTGGGCCCATTAGGGGGCTGTCGATGCAGGACCCACAGGATACCCCGCAGGGTAGAAAAAAGATCTAGTCCAGCTAGGATTCTTCCCACATAATCGTAGTAGTAGAACTATTAGGTAATCCTACTAGTAAATCTCATTATAAACCGACTAGGACTCTGGCCTCCTGACTATATAAAGGAGGGCAGGGCTCCTGAGAGAAAAAACAATACACAACACAACGCAACACATTACAATCAATCCAACACAAAGGCTAATGCCGACTGGACGTAAGGTTATTACTCGATCTACGATCGAGGGCCTGAACCAGGATAAATCGACTGTCTCTTGCGTTAACCATCGAGTTCAGCATATGCCGAAGCCCGAACATACTGCCCCGGGTACCCCCATGGCAGGCTATCGGTGGTGAAACATCGACAGCTGGCGCGCCAGGTAGGGGATTTCGGTGACTTTGCTTCCGAGAACTCGATGGACCTCGACAACATGATTTTCTCAATGGGATCAACCTTCATCTTCGGCTCATGGATCTGCGAGGCAGACAACAACGGCAAGCTTCAAAGCCATCTCCTCGAAGATTTAGATCATCTAAAAGAAGTTCCTATTCCAACGACTACAATGGATCAGCTCACCAGAAGATTCACACAGCTCATAGTATCCGAATCAAATCGGATTTCACGACCACTCATATCCGATTCGAATTCAAGCCCCAAAGCGAAGTTTTATCAGAGTGTTTTCCAGAAACCGAGTTCTTTTTTGGCAAGATTCCGGAACATAACCCAAAACAACTCGGATTACCCCTAGAATTCTTTCAAGAAGTCGAGTTCTTCTCCATTTGGGCTCAACAACATGGCAAGATCCTATCAAGGACAGGTCAAAAGATTTTTCAATCCAAGATTCGGGATACCACTGATAGGAGCTCAGGAGGGCCTCGTGCTAACGATAACATCGCGGGACTGTATCATCCACTGGCCGGACTCTGTTCCTGAGGGTAGCGGAACCCAACTAGTCGGCACGACAACAACAGCTATTTTACCTTACCAAGAAGGAGACTCGATCTACGACACCGAGGCATCCACTAAAGTTATCAGCTACTCCGACAGTACGAAAACTAACGCCAATAACAGAATGACTCATGCGCGAGGAGTGTTCATGGTTCGACGACCGCGATCACCATTAAATCCCCCGGAAGCACCTGATGTTAGATCATCAGATGAATCAGAATCCAACATCTCACCCTTTGCCCAAGGCTATGATGGAGAAACAGATAGTCAGAAACAAGCTAGAGAAAGAAAAAACAAGTTGAAGCAAGGGCGCCAACACCGTGCTAGGCAGCGTAGGGAAGCTTGGACCAGATACGAGTCAGAATTGGATGAGTACAACAGAAGAAAATCACAATGAGAAGTCGAAGGGAGACGCACGGTGAATACGCCTTACGATAAGATTCGAGAAGCATTAGAAGAACTCGGAGCAACTTCGCATCCTGGTGAGAAGTATGAACAGCTCCAGGACTTGCTCCGATCGACAATCCCGAGAACACATGAAGAGAAAGCTCGATCAAGACTACCCGCCAGATCAACAACCCACCGGCAAGAAGATCAAAATCAAAGGAAATCCGCCTTCGAAAGACTTGGGCCGGGTGGAAGCCATGACAGAGGAAGTAGGAAGGAACATAATCAAGGCCACAGATTTGAACAACTAAGGAAGACTAGGAGCAGGGTTCCTATCCAGACAACCTCGCAAAATTGTTCCCATCAGAACGATAGTTGGCCAGAGGAAGGCGCCGAATCTGAATTCAAAGAAACCAAGGCTCACGACAGGTTCCCCTGTTTCGCGAACAAGCTCGCTTTGGTGCGATTACCTCACAAATTCAAACCATCTAATCACTCCAAATATGATGGCAAGACCGAACCAAAGCAATGGCTCAGAATATATTCACAATCGATCGAACTAGCCGGAGGAGACGATGATATCAAAGCCCTTTTCTTCCCCATGGCACTAGAGGCCATGCCCCTCCAATGGTTCGATAAACTAAATCTAGGATCTATCAGAAATTGGGAGGATTTGCAGAGTGCTTTTTGTGAGAATTTCGCAGGAATCATTACACACCCAATCACTCATGCAGAACTAAAAGGACTCAAGCAAAAGGGAGGTGAAAGTCTCAGAAACTATTATCGGCGATTCGGCGAACTACGAGCTCAAGTGCATGACATAACCGAACGAGAAGTAATTGAAGCTTTTTCTCATGGAATCATGGCCAGATGGCAATTTCAAGACTTCTGCAAAGAAAATCCGAGAAACAATGAAGAATTCAGATGCACAGTAGAAAAGATGATTACTGCAGAAGAAAAAACATGAGAGGTTCCCGGACAGAAGCAACCAAGACAACCCAGACAGGCAAAATCAACGAAATAGCAGACATCAAGAAAGAAAACGTAGACCAGACAATACTGTGGCAATGGCCGACAAATCAAAGAAATTTCCCAAACCAAGAAGATATGATGACATTGAAAACATACGTTGCCCATTGCACCCTGGTGGGAGGCACACTATCGGAAATTGCTACACTTTCAATGATCGATACGCAAGAAAAGATAGTAAGGAAAACACTAAAGAGGACAATCAGAAGAGAGAAGAAGACAACCACGAGGACAAAGGATTCCAAAAACCTAGGGGAACGGTAGCAGTGATTTTCTCAGGGGCTCCGGATTGCAGAAGCAAACATCAAGAAAAATTAGCACTGCGGACCATTATGACAGCAGAACCGGCTACACCAAGATACCTCAATTGGTCACAGTATCCTATCCAATTCACCAGAGAAGACCAATGGACTAGCGTGGGAAACGCAGGCCATTATCCATTGGTTCTGGATCCGACTATTGCTGGTATGACCGTCAACAAAGTACTAATCGATGGAGGAGCTGGGCTTAACATCATCTTTTCAGAAACTCTAAGGAAAATGGGGCTACAACTCGCCGGGATGATTATGCCAACAAGCACACCTTTTTACAGAATAGTACCCGGCAAAGCAGCCATGCCACTCGGACAAATTACTTTACCTGTTACCTTTGGAACTCCTTCAAACTACCGAACAAAATTTATCAAATTTGAGGTCGCTGATTTCGATTCATCATATCATGCAATCCTCGGACGTCCAGCACTAGCCAAATTCATGGCAATACCACATTACCCGTACTTACTACTTAAGATGCCAGGACCCAATGGTATCCTTTCCCTTCGAAGCAATTTAAAGTGCGCTTTTGACTGCGACGTTCAGGCGATCCAGATCGCAGCTAAAGCGCAAGCCGACAATGGAAGAAAAAAAATAGCCGCAATCGCTATAGAAATAAGCCAAGAAGAATTAGAAATACCGGCTAAAAAGCCCAGCATCATCGCACCGCCAAAAGAAGCCGACGTCAAGCAAATCGACTTAGGCACAGGCGATACCTCCAAGACAGCAACTATCAGTGCTCACCTCTCGGCAAAATAGGAACTCGCGCTCACCAACTTTCTTCGGGACAACAAAGATATCTTCGCTTGGAAGCCAGCCGACATGCTAGGAGTCCCAAGGGAGTTGGCTGAGCACAGAATCGATGTTAACAAAAGCTCCAAACCTGTAAAACAACGGCTACAACGATTCTCACCCGACAAGAAGGCAGCAATTAAAAAGGAAATAACAAAACTAATGGCAGCCGGATTCATCAAGGAGATCCTACATCCAGATTGGCTAGCAAACCCGGTTCTTGTACAGAAGAAAAACACGGACGAGTGGCGTATGTGTGTCGATTACACAGATCTCAACAAACATTGCCCAAAAGATCCGTTCGGGCAACCACGCATTGACCAGATAGTTGACTCGACAGCAGGATCTGCGTTATTATCTTTTCTCGATTGCTATTCAGGATATCACTAGATCGCACTAAAAGAAGAAGACCAGAGCAAGACATCTTTCATCACCCCGTTTGGTGCCTACTGCTACAAGACCATGTCGTTTGGACTAAAGAACGCTAGTGCCACGTACCAAAGAGCTATCCAGACTTGCCTCGGGAATTAAATCGGTGAAAATGTGGAGGCATACGTGGACGATGTGGTGGTAAAAACAAAGAACCCGGACACTCTAATTGAAGATTTAAAGCAAACCTTCGAAAACTTGAAGAAATGGAGATGGAAATTGAACCCAAATAAATGTGTATTTGGAGTTCCCTCAGGACAACTACTCGGATTTTTGGTCAGTCAACGCGGAATCGAAGCCAGCACCAAGCAAATTCGAGCTATAACAGAAATGGGCCCACCTAGGAGTGTCAAAGATGTTCAGAAACTAATAGGATGCATGGCGGCCCTCAACCGTTTCATATCAAGACTCGGCAAAAAAGGGTTACCTTTCTTTAAACTACTAAAGAAAATAGACAAGTTCGAGTGGACAATGGAGGCCGACGAAGCTTTCAAAAAACTTAAAGAATACCTCACTTCATCACCTATCCTGACACCTCCAAAGAAAGATGAAGACATGATGCTATATATCGCGGCAACTCCTACCGTAATCAGCACAGCAATAGTCATAGAAAGAGAAGAACAAGGGCACGTGTATAAAGTGCAGCGTCCAGTATACTACATCAGCGAAGTACTGTCAGAATCCAAAACTCGGTACCCACATGTACAAAAACTACTCTACGCCCTACTCATTACCTCACAGAAACTTCGCCACTATTTCGAAAGCCACAAGATTACCATAGTGACAGATTTTCCACTCGGAGACATCCTACACAATAAAGACGCCACAGGGCGCATATCCAAATGGGCAGTTGAAATTGGAGCTCTTGACATCAATTTCACCCCCATGGAAAGCAATCAAATCTCAAGCCCTCGCCGATTTCGTGGCCGAATGGACAGAGATTCAACAGCCCTTATCAGATACAATCCTCGACCACTGGAAGATGTACTTTGACGGATCACTCAAACTAGGTGGGGCCGGTGCAGGCGTTCTCCTCATTTCTCCAGAAGGAAAACAACTCAAGTATGTCCTTCAGATATTATGGCAAGCTACGAATAACGAAGCAGAATATGAAGCCCTCATCCACGGGCTACGAGTTGCAATTACCCTCGGAATAAAAAGACTACTCGTATACGGTGATTCAGCAGTGGTCATCAACCAAGTCAACAAAGATTGGGACTGCACCAAAGAAAACATGGGTGCTTATTGTGTTGAAATACGGAAACTTGAAAAACACTTCCAAGGATTAGAAATTTTACACGTCCTACGCGATTCCAACATTGCAGCAGATGTCCTTGCCAAGCTCGGATCAGACAGAGCAAAGGTTCCACCCGGCGTATTCATAGAAGAGCTATCAGTTCCCTCTATCAAACAACCCGGTGAAACAACACATGAAATTTAGGCTAAAGGCGTTCAGATCTTAATAATCAACACTTCATGGACCCAAGTTTTCATTGACTATATCAAAGAAAACAAATTACCAGCAGATAAGGTACAATCCACCCAAGTTGCTCGCAGAAGCAAAAACTACGTTCTAGTAGGAGATAAACTTTACAGAAGAGCAGCATCATCAGGAGTACTCCTAAAATGTGTCTCATTTGAAGAAGGTAAAGAGATCCTAGACGAAATACACTCAGGTTGCTGTGGAAATCATGCTGCTTCAAGGACACTAGTTGGCAAAGCATTTCGCACCGGATTCTACTGGCCAACCGCTTTGAAAGATGCAGAAGAGCTTGTCAGAAAATGCAAAAGTTGCCAAATGTTTGCAAGACAAGCCCATGTACCAGCTCAAAATCTTATCTGCATCCCACCCGCTTGGCCTTTTTCCTGCTGGGGGCTAGATCAAGTAGGACCCCTGAAAAAAGCAAAAGGCGGCTTCGAGTACATCTTTGTAGCGATCGACAAGTTCACCAAGTGGATCGAATACAAACCACTCGCAAAATACAGCGCAACCAAAGCAGTCGAGTTCATCCAAGACATTACGCACCGCTTCGGCATGCCCAATCGAATCATCACAGATCTAGGCTCCCCCTTCACAGCTACAAAATTCAAGAGCTGGGCACAAGACTGTGGTTTCAGTATAGACTATGCGTCTGTTGCACATCCAGAGGCCAACGGACAAGTAGAAAGGGCTAATGGACTCATACTAGCTGGATTAAAGCCAAGATTATACGAAGAACTAGTGGACTATGGGTCCAAATGGATTGAAGAATTACCGAAAGTAGTATGGGGACTACGAACTCAAATAAGCAGAGCAACAGGCTACTCACCTTTCTTCCTAGTTTATGGGTCAGAGGCCGTACTACCTGCCGACTTGATCTGGACATCCCCAAAAATAGAGCAATACGATGAAGGAGAAGCGGAACACATAAGAAGATTAGAACTCGACAGCTCAGAAGAAATCAGAATAAACGCTACCCTCCAATCAGCCAGATACCTACAAGGTTTAAGACGGCATTACAACAAGAGCACCCAACCTCGATCACTACAAGTCGGAGACTTAGTACTAAGAAGGATACAAAAGACTGATGGACGACATAAGCTACTCAGTCCATGGGAAGGCCCGTTCATCATCACAAAAGTCACCAGACCAGGCACATACAAGTTAATGACCGAAGATAGAAAAGAAGTCAGCAATACATGGCACATCAGCCAGCTAAGAAGATTCTACGCGTAAAAACAACTCAAGAAGAAACAGATATGCAAGCCACAAGGGACCTACTTTCACAATCAACGAAAGACAATACTCTTCAACAACATATGTATTAGTTTATACTCATGATCAATAAAAGATGATATTCATCCACAGCATGTCTTGTCATGACTTCCAATGAGTTGTTTTTTACGAAACAAAAAGCAAAATGGCTGAAAACATGCCTGAGCATTCCGGGCCGAGAGCAAAATAGCTGAAAAAACGCTTGAGCCCGCCGATGAGGGTAGCTAAAAGCTAACACCCGAAACAAAAAGCAAAATGGCTGAAAACATGCCTGAGCATTCCGGCCGAGAGCAAAATAGCTGAAAAAACGCTTGAGCCCGCCGATAAGGGTAGCTAAAAGCTAACACCCGAAACAAAAAAGCAAAATGGCTGAAAACATGCCTGAGCATTCCGGCCGAGAGCAAAATAGCTGAAAAAACGCTTGAGCCCGCCGATGAGGGTAGCTAAAAGCTAACACCCGAAACAAAAAGCAAAATGGCTAAAAACATGCCTGAGCATTCCGGCCGAGAGCAAAATAGCTGAAAAAACGCTTGAGCCCACCGATGAGGGTAGCTAAAAGCTAACACCCGAAACAAATAGCAAAATGGCTGAAAACATGCCTGAGCATTCCGGCCGAGAGCAAAATAGCTAAAAAACGCTTGAGCCACCGATGAGGGTAGCTAAAAGCTAACACCCGAAACAAAAAGCAAAATGGCTGAAAACATGCCTGAGCATCCCGGCCAAGAGCAAAATAGCTGAAAAAACGCTTGAACTCGCCAATGAGGATAGCTAAAAGCTAACAAAAAGCAAATTGGCTGAGTCAACCGAAATTTCAACTTCAAAAGACCCTCCAGCACTTCGTTTCGAAAAGCAAGAGGCTCGGGGGCTACAACCAGATGGATGCATTTTTTCTTCAGGAAAGCACAAGCGCCACTCAAGAAAGCACTCGGATGCACTTTTTCTTCAGGAAAGCACAAGCGCCACTCAAGAAAGCACTCGGATGCCAAGTCATAGCACGGACAAAGCACTTGACGGATCGCAAAGGAAAGAAGAAAAGAAAAGTACTCGACAAATCAAGGGGCCTCGTCAGAATAACGCACAGAGTTGTCTTATGGAGCAGAGACAAGAACAAGACAAGGTACTCAGCAAGTCAAGTAACTTCAACCGCACCCAGGCAAAGAATACATCGACAAAGATAAAGAATCTTCATTTAAAAAGAAGTGTAATATTACAAGAGGATGCTCAGCCGAGTCAGGCGTTGTCATCAGAAAGGGAAATATCAATATTTAGACTATCTACAACCCTACTGGCTAGATCTTCAACCTCGGGCTCCATCCTTTCAACAGCGTCAAGATATTCTTGGCTTTCAGCTTCTTCTGCTATCTTGGAGAGAGGCACTTCTGGAGCAAGGACCCGGACCTGGGCCAGCACATTCTTGGTACATACTTGGGCACACCTCTTCGTGAACTCTTGGAAACGAGTCAGAATCCGGGGAATGAACTACACCCAAGATTGCCCGTCATCCGCTGGAGTCTGAAGGACATCGGCCACCGAATGAAAAGATTTCCACAAGGCATTCCAATTCTCGGTAGCCGTCGCCAGCTTCCCGGACAAGCCTTCAATGGTTTTTTGGGCCTGCACAAGATCTCTGTCAGCTCCACGCCTAATCAGCCTAGCAAGGGCGAGTTCTTCCTCAGCATGAGTATTTACCTCCTCAGCTCTATTATGACTAGAACGGACAAGGGCCTTCATTTCATCAATACTCTCCGAGAGCTTCTGCTTCTCAACTCGGAGAGCTAGACAGAACACCAAAGAACAAGTCAGCGGAAAAAGAAGTCAAAATACAAGAAGAAACAGGCAGAACCCGTGGCACCTTTGCATTCATTCTTCGCAGACTCCACCGCAGCATCTCTCTGTTTCTCCGTCTCCACTACCCGGGCGCGAAGGGCTTTCTCCTCCTTTTGGTGCAATTGACGCTCCGTCTCCAACTCAACCCGGAGAAGGTCAAGATCGGCTTTCAGAGCGTCCACCTCCGAAGACAACTTCCTCTCATTTTCAGATGAGAAAAAGAAACCAGAATGATCACGAGAAAAAGACTGGGCAAAAAGAAGCAAAGAGAAACAAAGCGTAAGAATAGAAGAAAAAACAAGCATGCAAAAGAGGAACGATAGTAAAACCTACCTGGAGCTTTTCACCAAAAGAAGTCGTGAGGGTCGACAAGCTCCCCCAGGCTGCGGTCAGCTCTGATAACCGATGAGTGGCATCGAACTGTTGCACCACGTCACCGGAAAAGGAGGGGCCGCCGGGGACAAGAGAAGGGGAAGGAGAGGCCGGCTGGGGCGAAGGAGGAACGACCAAAGCGACCTCCAGGGAAGCCGGAGCCAAACCCTCAGAAGAACCCGGCGCGACGGCCACAGTTACCTCCGGAGCGACCAAGTCCGCAACCCCGCCAGGTAGCTCTGAAGCCCCCGCGGCGACTTCATCAACATAATGTTGTGAGTCCCGAGGCTCAGAACTCGTTGGCACGGCGGGAGGCAGAGAAGAAGTCGATGAAGAAATTAGAGAAGACGAAACACTGAAAAGTGATAAAAGGAAGCACCAATAAGAACCAGAAGAAGGAAGATAAAAGCCAAAGAGATAAAGCTAGAATTTACTCACCCGACTACTTTTTTCTTCGCGAAACCAAGAGAAGGCCTCGCAGGGGGAACCACGACGGCAAAGACGTCCCCGCAACCTGGCGACGGGAGCGGGACAGCAGACAATGGAGCTGCGGAAGAAGCCAGGGCTGGAGCCGTGGAAGAAGCCAGAGCTGAAGAAGAAGCTGGGGCTGGGACCGAAGAAGAACTCCGCACCGGAGGAGCGGTACAGCTCGGGACAGAGGCAACCAAAGAACTCGACACCGGAGCTTCAGAAGAAGTCGGCGCGGGAACCTCAGAAGAACTCACACCCGACCTCCGATTACTTCAAAAAGTCCAAGACTAAAATTCAAAACAAAGAGGAGAAATTCAATGCAACAAGAATATGAAAAACAACTCACCGCCGCATGACGAGGGGGACTTCATCATCTTCTTCTTCTTCAGCCAATGAAACCAGAGCACCCGCTGAAAAGGAGATGAAAAGTACTCGGTTCAAGAGAGAAACATGAAAATAAAAGAACAAAGAGTATTAAATGTGCTCACCTAAGAGCATGCTAGCAACAACTGGAGTACCTGAGGGAGCACTTGGTTTGCGAGGCTTCTTGGAGACAGGCAAGCCAGATGAAGACCCGTCCATTCGCCCCCTCTTTGGGACACTACGAGGACCGCAAGGAACTAGACGAGGAACATACTCTTCATATACATCAACAAATCTAAAAGAAACCCCAGGAAGGGCTGTAAAGGTTTCAGACTTACTAATGGTAGAAGTACCAGCTAGACGATCCCCAGTCTCCGCCACGGCAGGGAGAACACCAAGGGGGATCGGATCGACAAAATTCCGCCCAAGCTCCTATGAAAAAAGATAAAACACCAAGACAAAGAAAAGCTAAGCAAGAACGGATGCAGCAAGAGTACATAAAGAACTCAAATAAAAAAGATAGACAACTCACAGCTGGGGGCGGGTTGTTGGCCGAGAACTCAGAGACGGCGGGAGGAATGATGCTCACTCCTTTCAGCATCTTCTGGAGGCGCTCGAGTACCTCCTCACCGGTCAGCTCAAGAGCTGGGACCATGCGTGAAGGATCCTCGGCCCCAGAATACTCAAAGCCGAGATGTTCCCGCTCTTTCAAGGGCTGAACCCGGTGACGAAGAAAGCTTGAGACAATACCAAAGCCGGTCAATCCCTGCTGTTTCAATGTGCTAATCCTATCAAGGAGTGGCTGGATCGCTTGAATCTCAGCAGGGGACTCAAGCTTCTTGTCCCCACAGGACCGGATCCGGAGTGAACAACAAGAGAAGGGATCAAATTGGCAGCGTAAAACCACTCGGCACGCCAATCTTTGATAGAATCAACCAGGTCATAGTCAAAAAACTTAATTTTGAGACCTTGGCGAAACTGAATCCCGCAACCACCGAGGGCACTAGTTTCTTCACGGCGGGGTTGGGGTTTCAGGCGAAAGAAAAAGCGAAAAAGAGATAGAGAAGGAGGGATCCCAAGGAAGGCTTCACAAAGGCGAACAAAAACAGAAAGATGGAGAACAGCATTGGGGGTTAGATGGTTCAGACTAACCCCGAAATAACCAAGAAACTGATGAAGGAAGGCGGAAGCAGGAAGACAGAGTCCAGCGCGGACAAAGGAAACAAAAAGGACAATCTCACCAGGACCCGGAGTCGGAACCCGATGCTCGCCCAGAACTCTCCATTCAGCAATGACTTTGCTTTGGATTAAGCCATCACTAGCGAGCTCGCGCAGCTGGTCTTCACTTGTTGTTGGAGCCGGCCAAACTTTCTGAGCTGCCCTCATGGCCACGAACTCCTGGTTTTCAATCAAAGACAGGGATGACTCCTCGTCCATGAAGGTCGCCTGACTCTTGCTTGCGGTTTTCTTCTTTCCCATGAACTGGCGGAAGCAAAAAAAGGCGCTAAGGGAGATGAAGCTAGAATGATGGTGCTCGGGTGATGGCGACAATGACGGCGGTGGATTTTTGAGAACTAGGGTTTAAAGGCAAGAGCTGGGTAACAAAGGAAAGGAAGATAAAAGGTCTTTAAATAGATTTCTCAGTAATACAAACGGTCCACAAGGCCTGTTAAAGCATAGTGTGGGAACGCAATGGTCCATTTACCGACGCAGCTAAAACGACGGAGGGCACGAATCCTAACAACGGTAAAAACCAACGGGCAGATTTCAAACTTATCCGTCCAACGCCACGGCAGGATTATCGGATCGACACAAGAACGACCCGTCAAACCAAGAAGAAAGAAAGAAGAAAGAAAGGGCTACCTCACAAGGAACAAAAGAACCCGGTTATGTAAGAAAGAACTCGGTAGTCTCATGAACGACAGGGATCACAATAGAAAAGTCAAAGACAACTCAGAAGACAAGATTCGTTACATTACAAGCAACTTCAAAAATAGAAGATTACAAATCTTACAAGACCCAATGAACTCAGCACCATGAAAAGCAAAGTAGCAAAGAGGAACACGGACACGACTAGGCTCTGGAACGACTACGTGTCCCAAATTGCTACTCGAAAGGACAAACCGCCATCAGTTACACTGTTTTCTTCAAAGGACGAACACAGTGCATCCAAGGCGGAAATCGACAGCACGGCAGGGCAACATGGAGCATAGAAGACCGGCAGGCATCTATCTACCCAAGACCGATGTGATGCTGGATATGGTGTTGATCTGCACCAGACGGTCTCAAGACAGGCGACGAGGATCAACCCAGAACTGCCGGATGAAGGAACGAAGCCCACATCACAAGACTTCCTCCAACTACCACCACGTACATCCTGGCACAATGCTGTCGCGGGATCAGCCTACCTCTAATCCCTATCACAAGACTTCCCCCATCTACGACAAGACACACAGAAAGTACAAAACATGCCCGGGGGCTGCTCTACTTCACAAACTACCATGTTCATGACCACCAAGGTTTCAACAGAATATCCAATGAATGAAAACAAGCACTCAGGGACAGTATTTATAGACCAAAGGATCGGCGCACATGGACTAGGAGTACCAACGAAATAGGCCTAACAAAGGACACAGTGAAAAGACAGGACACAATAATGGACGACTCAGGCGAGAGGAAGCGGTACTCGAAGACGGGCATATTCGGAAGAATATACCAGCACAGTACAACCCGTGAACAAAAGGCATTTACACTCAACCACCATCATACAACTACATCTGACAACAGCAAAACTATCAAAGAATACGCCAAAACCACGCATTCGAGTTCTTTCTGAACAAAACAACACGGATATACGCTCGGGGGCTTGGACGGCATCATAGCTTAAACAACACGGGAGCTCGGCCTTAATTTTCACCTATTCCCGGAGGCTCGGAACCAAAGACAAAAGACCAAGAATACAAGAAACTCAAGACTACAACGACGACACATCAAGACTCTTCATCCGACTTCTTTTCTAAAAAGAAGAACTCGGAGAAAGCACGGGGCCTACACTCAGTGAGTGCAATTCTTTGACATAAGCTCGGAGGCTGCTTACCGCAAAACTACTCGGATGATGACGTAATCCAAGTCTCGGGGACTACTTCAGAATACAAAATTTTCAAACAACATAAAGGATCAAGACCCTCCAACTTTTTGTTCCAAATAGCAAGAGGCTCGGGGGCTACACTCGGTGAGTGCACTTTTTCTTCGAAAAAGCGCACGTCACCAATAGGCTTCCTCAACGCAGACCATTTCAAGACATTACGGCAAAAAGAACCCGGAACAAGCCATGTTCGAGCGAGTTCTTTTTGATAAAATTTCAACGAACAATCAGGGCAACTTCAAAACAAGATCCTCCAGCTCCTTGTTCCAAATAGCAAGAGGCTCGGGGGCTACAACCAGATGGATGCACTTTTTCTTCAAAAAGCACTCACCACCCAAAGATCCCAAGAAGCGCTACAAGGTTTCACTTCAGAAAACGCTCGGATGATATTTTGTTCCTACTCAACAAGACCAGAAGGAGCAGAGCGAGATTTTCAGAGCTCAACCATGAAGTGCTCAGGGGCTTGTCGATGCGGGACCCACAGGATACCCCGTAGGGTAGAAAAAAGATCTAGTCCAGCTAGGATTCTTCCCACATAATTGTAGTAGTAGAACTATTAGGTAATCCTACTAGTAAATCTCATTATAAACCGACTAGGACTCTGGCCTCTTGACTATATAAAGGAGGGCAGGGCTCCTGAGAGAAAAACAATACACAACACAACGCAACACATTACAATCAATCCAACGCAAAGGCTAACGCCGACTGGACGTAAGGTTATTACTCGATCTACGATCGAGGGCCTGAACCAGGATAAATCAACTGTCTCTTGCGTTAACCATCGAGTTCAGCATACGCCGAAGCCCGAACATACTGCCCCGGGTACCCCCGTGGCAGGCTATCGGTGGTGAAACATCGACAGGGGCACGTCTAGGGGGGTGACGCCCAAGACTGTATAAATAGTAGCCATCGCTCTCCTTAGGGTTTGGAATTTTGTTTAGTTCTTGATTTCCTTGTGAAACAGACGTCATTTTGCTGCAACTGTCACCGCCAAGGCCGCTTGCTATGAACTAGGGCCCCAGTTCTTGATCTTGTTCACCTGTGGCGATTAGTCCTTTTGAATGAAGACTTGAACTCTTTCTCATTATCATAAGCCTTATATTTATTTGCAATTTCAGATTGTGTTATCTCGTTCTTGCTTGTGTTCTCGATTCGCTTGCAGGAAAGCCTTCTCGGCGAGGTCAATCGCGTTCGCGTGGTTGATAACCAACGGAGCAGTGGTGTAACGGTTGCGGGGGTTTGAATCAGTCTTGGTTCGAAGCCTAGATCATGAATGTTGAGTCTCCACCAATCGACGCTATCATACCTTTTGGAAGATCGGGCCTAGTCTACATCAAGTGGTATTAGAGACCTTATTGCCCATTAGGTATAACTTTGTTTTCCCCTTTATATTGTTACTATTTTTGCATTACCTATAGTCCACAAAAAGCCAAAAAAATATACATCATCACATATTCCCTGTCCTATAGCCTCATTGTGCCATGCAATTTCGTCTCAATTTCACGTTATTGAGTTTGTGCCCTAGGTCAAGTTCTTGTTGCTGGTTTTAGATCGTTTTTAGTCCAGTTTGTGTCTTCCCTTTGTTTTTTATCATAATCCATGAACATCTCCAAGTCTTGTTGAGTTTCCTTTATATTCATCAAACCCTAGTCCACGCCATCTTATTTGTTACACTTGTCTTCACTATTTCCATCAAATCCTCACTGTCGTGAGCAATTTTGCACGCATTGTTCCTATTTTGTCCTCTAATTTGGAGTCTGTTCTTAAAACTTGTCTAGTTTTTGCATACAAACTTGAATTTTGACGTTCCATATATCAAAATCAATTAGAAAAAAATTTCGGGTCTATCCATCCCCTGCTCTATTAGGGTCAAAGATTTTTATTTTGGTCAAAAAGTGGTCACAAGATCCTCTTTTCGTGGTCATAAGGTTTTTGTCGATTTCGAGCACGTCTTCTAGAAATTCCATAGGCCACGTCTTTCACTTGTTTAAGCTCATATTTTCTGTGGTTACTTCTTTTGTGCTCCTAAGTGAAGAAAAAATATTAAAAAAAATAAAAAGAAAAAGTTGAAATTTCTCAAAAAACAACGACAGCCCAAAAAATAGAAAAAAGAGAGGGACAAAAGTGGAACAATATCTAGAGGAGCACATAGAGAGCGTCATTTGAGCTATGTTTGCGTGTACTAATTTCTGCCTTGTTCCTAATCATATTCTTACTATTCACATTACTTGATACATCTGGTACTTGGAACGTGAGTAGGCCAGCAACTAAGACAAGTACTTGGGATACTTATTCAGCTTTGCTATTCAGTTGCGAATTTTGCTATTCCTTGCTACTATATTGTGCCTATCCAAGCTCCATTTTCTTCTAATCAAGTACAGGTTCGCCTTGCAACTGTTACACTCAAGCTACAACGGTATCATAGTCACCGACCGATTGCACCACCTGTTGCTTTAGTAAGAACACTTGTAAGACCGTGATAAGACGCTTAAGAGTTGAGTGCCTTATTTTTCCTTGTCCACAACCTAAGTAGTTGGTAGGGATAATACTATTTGTGTTGTCTTTTCCTTTCTACTAACCATGTCAGGAAAAGCCAGAGGCAGCGGCCAAGGAAATGAGGACGCACCTACAGATTTCAATTACTGTGTTTCTAAGAATGAGCTTCGTACCATTCTTGATGACAAGTTCAATGAGATCCTTCAACAAATCACCAATTTGGCCAAGAGGATTGAAGATGTTGAACAACGACATCCTGAACCACGTCCTGAAGAAGATGATGATGATCTCTCTAAGGTGGACGATGGTGACGCGGAGGCTGAAGCCGAAGCTCAACGACGTGCTGAGGATGCATGTAACCGTAATCGGTTGAACTTTAATCGACGCGGTATGGGAGGTAACAATCAAGGTAATAATGATCCTTTCTCTAAAACCAAGTTTAAGATACCTCCTTTTTTTAGTTCTGCTGATCCTGAAGCATATTTAGATTGGGAGATGGCTGTAGATAAAAAATTTAGCTCCCATCAAGTACTTGAAGAATATAGAGTTAGACTTGCTACTAGTGAGTTTACTAGTTTTGCTCTTTTCTGGTGGAATGATATTTGCAATAATGCTAATGCTCAAATACCTCAAACCTGGACTGTACTTAAACGACGAATGAAATCGAGATTTGTTCCTCCATACTATCAGCGTGATCTACGATTAAAACTGCAATGTTTAAATCAATATAGTAAAACTGTTGAGGAATATTATTATGAGCTTTTAATTGGTCTAGCACGTAGTAACATACAAGATGATGATATGGATAAGTGTTCTAGATTTTTTGGAGGTTTGCGTCGTGAAATACAGAATATTCTTGACTATAAAGAATGGACTAGATTTTCCCAATTATATCATTATACTATTAAAGCTGAAAGGAAAGTACAGGGACGACAACCTAGGCGATCCACGACTCCATCCGTGACTCCATCCATTCCTTCACATCCAACCGAGGTAAGTAAATTTTCTAATGTGCAGACACCACCAGCGCATGTAAAGAAGAGTTCTCCTATCACACCTCCTTCTAGTGGATCTGCTACACCTTCCTCTAGCAGCTCTTCTAAAGTTGTGTGCCACCGTTGCAAGGGCATGGGACATATTGCTAAAGAATGCCCCAGCAAATGCGCATATATTACTACTGATGATGGTGGGTATGCTAGTGCTAGTGATGAAGAGAATGAATTTGCACTTGCAATTGATCTTTATGTAGATAAATTTGCGGATAGTGCAGATGATCCTGATGAGGTAATTAATGGTGTGGCATGCACTGCAGACTACAAATTAATCCTTATTCAGCGTGTTTTAAGTACACAAGTTGAGCCAGTAGACAAGCTACAACACCATAATTTGTTTCAAATGTTCCTCATTGTCAATAATTTCCGTGTTCGTTCTATAATTGATGGAGGGAGCAACAATAACTTGGTCAGTTCTGAGCTTGTCAAGACTCTTGGTTTATCTAACGTGCTCTTCCATATTCATACCATGTTCAGTGGTTCAACAATAGTGGTAAGGTAAAGGTAACACAATCTGCTCGTGTGCATTTTTCTATCGGGTCATACCATGATTATGCTGATTTTGATGTCGTGCCTATGCAAGCTTGTTCACTTTTGTTAGGCTGCCCTTGGCAATATGATAATAATGCTCTACATCATGGTAGGCAAAATAGATATACTTTTATATTTAAGGGAAAGACCATTGCTTTATTTCCTTTAACTCCTGCTGAAATTGTGCAATATGAAAAGGAACTTGCTGAGAAGAAAAAGAAAGGCCATGATAAAGACTTTAGCAAACCAACAAATGAACCATCAAGTAACATGAAAGAAGTTTTATTTGCTCTTAAATCTGTTCTTGCTGATCATGATGAACCTTGTTATGCTTTAACTTGTACATCGCCTATATGTCCACTTGGTCCTGCTTCTAGTGCTATGCCTCTTATTGGTACTAACCTTTTGTAGGAGGAGGATGAATTCCCAGTAGGGAAGCCACCATGGCAGCCGCCTTTGCGAAGGATTGGGCACCAAGATGAACGTCTTTTTCTAGAGCCATCGTTGCTGTCATCCAATGGAGGAGATGATCTACTTCAGTCGAGGATGACTTCAATTCAAGAAAGGGAGGATGATGAGGACATCACTTCTTCATCACATACAAGTCAAGGAGAGGAGGAGGACCAGCATGGGCGTCCAATTCATCTTTCTCATGGTGGAGGCCCAGTCGAACTGAAGTTGGAGCCCATCTCGGGCTCCAGGACTAGTCTGCCTTAAACTGGTCACCCAGGATGCATCCAGACTCCGTTTTCGACAATCCATATATGGTTGGAAATCTAATTTGATAAGGAAGCCAAACAAAGTGGTTTCACATCAAAAGACCTTCGGAATCAACGGGAATCGTCGAAACAAGTCAGCGTCCATAATCTGTCAGGGTGCTGCGACACCGTCTTTTGGTCCGTTGGACCGTGTATCGTGTTTAGGCCCATTAGGGGGCATGTCCAGGGGGGTGACACCCAAGACTCTATAAATAGTAGCCATCGCTCTCCTTAGGGTTTGGGGTTTTGTTTAGTTCTTGATTTCCTCGTGAAACATACGTTGTTTTGCTGCAACTGTCGCCGCCAAGGCCGCTTGCTGTGAACCAGGGCCCCAGTTCTTGATCTTGTTCACCTATGACGATTAGTCCTTTCGAATAAAGACTTTAACTCTTTCTCATTATCATAAGCCTCATATTTATTTGCAATTTCAGATTGTGTTTATCTCATTCTTGCTTGTGTTCTCGATTCGCTTGCAGGAAAGCCTTCTCGGCGAGGTCAATCGCGTTCGCGTGGTTGATAACCAATGGAGCAGTGGTGTAACGGTTGCGGGGGTCTGAATCAGTCTTGGTTTGAAGCCTAGATCATGAACATCGAGTCTCCACCAATCGATGCTATCATACCTTTTGGAAGATCGAGCCTAGTCTACATCATCTTATCTATATGCTTTTGTCGGAGGATGTCACATATGCTAGCAATGTATTTGGAACTTATATTATTGTAATCATTTGAAAGCTATGTTGTTTTCACTAATCGGTTTTGAAACCCAAACTTGTACCATTATTTGTGAACCCATTTGTAATATTATTTCTGCTGCAACTCTGTGTATGTGATGTGTATTTACTTAATCATACGATCTTGGTTGTGATGTTGATTTACCGAGGTCTAGCATCTGGGTCTCTCATCAATGTGTTAAACATCAATGTGTTGATACAACATCAACGGATGCAACATCAACATGACATCCGGGTTTCAAGAAAGTGCCATTGCTATGTGATAATGAGAGTGTAATCAAGCTATCCAATAATCTAGTTCAACATGCAAGAACAAAGCACATTGATGTCCGCCACCATTTTATTAGAAATCATCAACAAAAAGGAGACATTTGCATTGAAAGTATGGGCACCGAAGATCAACTTGCTGACATATTCACCAATCCACTAGATGAGAAGAGGTTTTGCAAGCTAAGGAATGAGTTGAACATATTGGATTTCTCAAATATGTGTTGATGCACCATCACTAATATGACATGCCTCTCCTTCGAGCAATCCAAGGTAAAAGTTGATTGGCATGAATACATTCTTTGTTCAGGATATGTTTAGTGCATCTAGTTATTCCTCATGTTTTATAGGCTCATTCATGAAAATCAAATAAATTTGATGCTATGGTACCACTATTGCTTCTATGCTTGACTTGATCTAGTGGTAGAATATGACATGTTTGTGGGCTTGTGAACCTAGTGTTTAATCTAGAAAATAAGCTATAAGTGTTTAACTCAACATGGTCAAGATAACCCTTGAAACGAGGTGTGAAGAAGCTTGTCCTTGGATCAAACTGAGTTAAATATCTTTAACAAGTGATCTAGATTGAACCAAATTTAGGAAAATAATCCTCACCCCATGGATTGACTTTGATAATCTTAACCTATCTAAAATTTGAACCTTTGTGGTCATTGATGACAAAGGGGGAGAAGTAATTCACAAAGATAGGGGGAGAGTAACAAAGATAAATAAAAGATGACAAAGGGGGAGAAATATGAAAGTAAGGGGATCCAAAATAAAATTTGAGCAGACAAGTAGGGAAGCAAGCTTATAAACTTGATTGATGCATTTGAATGTGCATTTTCATATGTTTGCTTGCATGGCACAAGTGTTAAATTAAAATTTCATGCTTGTGTGGTGTATCCTAGTTGTAGGTTTGAGTGATGAAATGAGAAACTAGTATGCATAGGATAGTTAGATATGCCTTGGTTTTTGTTTTTCAAGTGGTACTAGAGCCTTGCATATAATGTGATCTCACAAGGTATCTAGTGTTTGTGTTTTGCAAGAAATTCCAAGTGGTATCTAACTAGCAATGGTGCTAAAGATGGTATATTTAGTGCACTCTGATTGGTATCATGCTTTAAAGGTCCATCTCTTACACCTTAGCATCATTTGGTAGACATTGCTTTCCCACATTTCCTATCTATACATATGTGCAAGCTTCAATCCAAACTCTTAGCACATATGTAGGGGGAGCAAATGCTATCAATTCGGGTTCATGAAACTTGTCCATATCCTTTACACATGGTAAATATGCTTGGGCAAGCCACATGGATTCAAATGAATTTTAATTCATATATTTGTGAAAGGGTTGAAGGGCGGGCCTGGTGCAAGCGGTAGAGTCTTACCACCTGTGACTGGAAGGTCCCGAGTTTGAGTCGCGGTCTCCTCGCATGGCATAGGTGAGGGTAAGGCTTGCCACTGACACCCTTCCCTAGACCCACACAGAGCGGGAGCTCTCTACACTAGGTACGCCCTTTTATATTTGTGAAAGGGTTGTCAACAATTACCAAAAAGGAGAAGATTGAAAGCTCTAGTTTGGTTTTGGTGAATTGATGAAATCCTAAGTGTTAACCTATTGCTCTAGTAATTATGAGATAGGTGGCACATTCCAAGTGATGGAGCAAATGAAGATCATGATGATGGTGATGGCATGGTGATGATCAAGTGCTCAGACATAGAAAAGAAAAAAAGAGAAAAACAAAAAGTTTAAGGCAAAGGTAAAATTTGATAGGAGCTCTTTGTTTTGGTGATCAAGACACCTAATGGGTGTGATCACATTTAGGATAGATATCCATACTATTAAGAGGGGTGAAACTCGTATAGAAATACGGTTATCAAAGCGTCACTAGATGTTCTAACTCATTGCATATGCATTTAGATTTTAGCGAGTGCTAACACCCTTGAAAATATTTGTGAAAATATGGTAACACGGGTGCACAAGGTGAAACACTTGGTGGTTAGCACATTTGATCAAGGGTGGAGAAGATGGAGAAGAGGTGGTGCTGTTTTTCACTAACCACACTCTAGTCACGTGATGACCGGACTCGGCGTTGGGTGCGTTCGGTCAATTTTGGTGGAGGTGGCGCTCTAGAGCTCGGTCTGGTCCTCGACCGGATGCTGAAAAGTAATTGTGACTGGACGCACAGGGTCTGTGTCTGGTCAGGGATGATGTACGCTGACATGAGCGGTTGTGCAAGCGAGAAGAGGATATGACGTTGTGCGCGTCCGATCGCTCCTGATCAGACGCGTCCAATCGCAATTTTTGTCGCTCGGAGAGCTTACTAGAAATGATTTGACTCCACATTGGTGCGAGTCAGGTCAGGGCAGTGGCGCGTCCGGTCGTGGTTTTGTGAGGGTGCGGGTTCACGTGAATGGATGTCGGGTCACTACGTTCGATCTGTTGCTGGCACGTTCGATCTCAACTTGCACGTTGGGATCGCATGGCCACAGAACACGGAGGCCACGTGGCTTCCATCCAGCGATCGGATGCTGGCTGGGATGTGTCCGGTCGATCTGACCGGTACATCCGGTCGCCCTATGAAGGTAGGCAGCAAGGGGCCAACGGCTCCATTTCGAGGGGACGCCTATTTAAGTCGTGTGGTCGGCTCTTGCTCACTCTCTTTACCATTTCTATTGAGAATACATCCTAGTGAGCATAGTCATCTCTCTCTCACTCATCCTACTTGATTGATTGATCATTTGGTGAGAATTGAGAGCATCCAAGTGCATTGCTTTGAGTGATTGCATCTAGAGGCACTTGGTGATTGTGTTTCGCTGTGGATTTCGCTTGTTACTCTTAGCGGTTGCCGCCACATAGATGGCTTGGTACAGCGAGGATCATCAAGCGAAGGAAGGTGCTTGTCTCCTTCTCCGATCGTTGTGATTGTGAGGGGTTCTTGACCTTTCTCCGGTGGAGAGTCAAAAGGTACTCTAGTAAATTGCTCGTGGCTTATGTGATCCTCATCTTGTGTTGGTTGTGCGGCAGCTGATTGCGGGTTAGACGTGTGATGCCTATTAGTGTGTGAACCTCCAAGTGAGTGAATCGCCACAACGGGGACTAGCTTGCCGGCAAGCAAGTGAACCTCGGTGAAAAATCTTGTGTCATTATTGTCTCCGAGGATTTCATTGGTATTCATTGTGATTGATTGATTATCGCTTGCCACGTCTGTATATCTTCACTACCTCACTCTTGTACTTACATCTCTAGTGTAGCTAAGCTCTTTAGTGTAATTAGTTTTGAGAGCTAGCTTGTGTCTTGTCTAGTGGTTAGTGAGGCTCTTTAGTTAGTCTTTGAGAGATCACTAATTTAGTGGTAGTGACATAGCCTCTTGTGTGTGAAATAGAGATCATAGCAACTAGCATTGTGGATAGGAGGCTTGTATTTTTAGTAGGCTAGTGCAACACTTGTTTCACTGTTTAATTGTCTAACCACTTGGCTTAGTTGTTGTTGTAGAGATTTTTATAGGCTATTCACTCCCCCTCTAGCTATTAGGACCTTTCAGCGTGGCCAGGCTCAGCGTGACTGGGGGGAGGGATATGAAGCGAGCACGAGAGTTAGCGGGGAGGGAGAAACCGTCAAACTAATTTTTAGATGCTTATTTTTGTTGGGCCAACATAAGTGGACAGTGCGAAGAAGAAATTGGGGGGCAACAAAAGTATAGGGCTACTAAAATGTAGCCTGTTGAGTGAATTTTTTTTGCTCTACTACCTAAAAATAGAGAAGGGTCCTGTTTATGTAGCTAGTCTGCTGGAATTGCTCTTTAGATGATACTTTGAGGATGAGGGGAGATAGTCGGGGCCACCTCAAACGATGACGATGATAGTAGATGTGGGGAGCTCTCGGAAGCCATGGAGATGCTAGAGGAGTGAATGAGAAGCAAATAAGGCGATTTCTTTTTTTTTTGCATACGGAATCAATTTATACAATCTTAGCATTGTCTTTCTAAATGCTAGACACTAAACAGTTTGCAACATGACATTTATGTTTTGTACGTTCCTTGGATTGCCAATATATCCTTTGCCTCTAAAACAAATAAAAACACCCTCTAAAATGAAAAATATCACCAGTTTGCAACATTACTTATGTTTTGTACTATATATTGATTAATCAAACAAGTTTTTTTTATAGTTTTGTCACCATTCAAAATAATACTTACTTGTGAACTAAGATAGAAGAAACAATATATTACTCTCACCGTTTTAAATTATAGTTGTCTTTGTCTTAAGTCAATTTTTTCTTACTATGTCTTTGTCTTAAGTTTAACGGTGAGATATAGTACACAAATATCTATAGCATTAAATTCGTTTTATTAAATTTGCCATAAAATACATTTTCAAAGTGCATTTGATTAAACTTGTAGATGTTAATGTATTTAAAAACTTAATAAAAAATAAGGAACTGATTTAGAATAAAAACTAAAGTGAAATATGAATTAGAAAAAGAGTTGCCCCTTTGATGAAAATAAGGAATAACGAAGTTTTTTTTCGAAGAATCACCAATTTTTAGATGTCGTTTCACAATTTTTCAAATCATGAATTTACTTAGTTTGAGGTGATTAAGGCCCCGTTTGGCAGGGCTTCACTTCATTAGTGAAGCCATTTTTTTTTTGGCTTCAGCTCCACGAACAGTTCCACCGGTGGAGCTGAAGCGGTTTTGGTAAACCGTTTGGCAAAATGGCTTTCCTGTGAGAGCATGTTTTTAGAGGCCTAGAGGAGGAGCCGGAAGAAGCCACTTTTTTTTAGCTCCATTCCACCCTAAATTACTGTGAAAATATGTTTTTAGGAGTTTCACCAGTGAAGCTATTTCACTCTATCCTGTTTGGCAGGAAACGACTCCAGCCCTGCCGGAATGCTTCCAGTACTAGTAGCAGCGGGCTAGCGGCCGACCCCCGACCGTTGTTGCTGATGCATCCGTATCCGACGGCTCTCTCACGGCGGCCACATTGCAGAGGCACACAAACAGTCCCGTTGGATTCTCTCTCTCGTCTCCGGCTGCCCCTCCCCCCTCCCCAATCCTCCCCTGCTTCCGACTTCCCTCGCCTCCTCCGCTTCGCCGCCGCCTCCCTCGGTGGGCAGTGGGCACCACCATCTGGAACCCACCCCCGCTGACGGGCATCCCCATTCCCCCCGCCTGCCATCCCGCGGACGCTCCCTCCCTCCATCGACCAAATCGACCGCCGCGGCGCGCCTCTAGTCCCCGTCTCCGTGGATCTCCGGTGAGTCCTCTAGCACCCGCCATCCGTGTAGCGCAGCCATGACCTCGCGTCCCCGTGACAGCGTGCGTGGTGCTCTGGTGAAATCATCTGTGCTCGTGAGCGGGCCCTAAGTCCTCTGTTAGCGATTTCTCTGTGTTGCTATGGGTATGAATGGAGACTGTGTAGATTTGTAGGTTCATAGCCCTTTTGTTGAATTGAATGCAACGAACTTGCTGCATTCGGATTTGGTGACGGACTGTCTCTAACTCTAACCCCCCTCGGGCGTGATAGTTAGGTTCAGAATTGGGAAGCAATAAAAAGAAATGTTTACTCTTGTCTTGTTTATCTTACCATTTGCTGCTGGTGCTGTGGTCAGGAGGCTCTAAAATAAGCACCATCTGTGTATTGCTAGTTTAAATGATGCTGGCCTGTGATGCCATCTTTATGAAATCACTTTAACTTCACTTTTCTGCCTGCTAGGTTCTTAACTGCAGCGCCATTAGTCATTACTAGTCAATAGAAATGGGTGAAATCCCAAGAGTGATTTTTCAGCTTTTGGGAATTCGTTATCTCCTGTAATGCCATTCCATGCGAATATTTGCATTTATTCAAACTTTTACATTGTTTGCATGACTGTGTCCTGCAATCATGGACTGAGTTTTAATGCGTGCGCTCATCTCTGGTTTAAGAAAAGGCAATCAAATTAGTTACATTATGTCTAGATGGCCTCAGCTTTAGGTATGCTGTCACTTAGAGTTTTTTACTATTTTAGCACAATTTTTGGAACAGTTTTAGGTTCACAACAGGGAAGCAATCAACTCTCTTACGTTATTTATCTTGCCGTTTACTGCTAATTCTGTGGTCAGGAGGCTGGCTTGAGATGCCGGTTGAAAGAAATCACTTGAATTCTACTAGAGTCTTTACCGCAGAATCGTTAGTTATTCCTAGAGTAGAAGCACATGGTTGGTTGGTAAGAGCTTAACATAGATTTTTGAGCTTTCTATTACATTGTTTGAACAAATGTTTCCTCAAATCATGGAATGCGTTCTATGGCATGCACTCAGTGTTAGAAAAGAGAATTAGGTTAGTTACATGGTGGGTGAATGGGCTCAGTTTTAAGCATGTGCTCCCTCAATTCTTTAATATATGGCGCTGGTTAGTTCAGAACTGAACTAACCAATGCCAAACATTAAAGAATGGAGGTAATAATCACTAAAAGCTTGCTATTTTTCACACAATTTATGGACCCAGCGTGATAAAAGCAAATGTGCCTGGCCAGCTGTTAAACCACTTTGTGCACCATGTCAATTTTGATTTCACTTTTCAATCATCAGAGTATATTTTGGTTCTTGTGTTTTACTTTGTATCTGATTCGTGTTCTCAATGCAGCATACACATTTAGGTAACAGCTGTTTTGTGTGGATATGAAATGAGACCTGAATGGTTTGAATAAAGAAAACACAGATAGGAGTACCCCGCTGATTGGTTTGCAATTTACAGCGAAGCAAATTCATTTATGCTTGCTGCATTCAAGTTTCAAGAAGATTTGGAAAAAAAAATACTTTGCTATGTTTCTTGTTCTTATATAAGCAAACAATGTCCATGGGAAGGGAGGCTACTTGGATTAGAGTTGTTGTAACCTGTAATAAGGGTAATCATGAAAGGACCCCAAATTTTTTACCACTCATTTTGGCATAATGGCTGTTACGAATCTTGCACAGTTAACTGCTTTAAAATGACAAAGATGGCTATTCATTTCGTATCATTTACTTGTTCGAGCTGGTTTGTTTTTGCTTAATTGAAGCTTTATTCTCCATATTTTTTATGCTAAAACTGCCGGATTAGTAGTTTATTTGGTCTCTTTCTATCAAACTAAAAACAAGCTATATGATCAAAGATAAAAAGGAACATGTTAACTAGATTATTTCTGGATAATTTTGTGTTCTTTTGTTCCCTGGTTGCTCACTAAAAAAAATGGTATTTTAACATATGATTCTTTGCAATTCTTTTGTTTGGAATTTGTAAATTTTGATTAGAATAGCATAGTAGGAAACAGAGTCAGAGGCTGTTTCAAAGGCAGGTGCAGTGGAGGAGGTCTTGAATTGTTCTGTTTTTCATCTTTGCTTTGAAAGTGTTCAACTAAATGCATTGCTAAGAAAATATTACACAAAAAGATGTGTGTAAGAACCTTATTCCATTTATAAGTAGTATGGCTCCTTGTACTACCTCTTTTTTCATTATCTCAATTCACCAATATTTTTTGAGGCCCCTGTCAGTCTTAATGATGGTGATCATCGTGTGCATTGCAGGTTTCATTATGATTAATAAATGTGTGTATTAATATACTAGAGGAGCCAGGCCATCTTGTGTCAAGCAAGTAGCATTATTGGCGAAGAAAACAGCAACAGCTGAGTTGCCAAAGAAAGGCGAAACATTGTAAATATGTCTCAAGGAACTTCTCTGCTGCCAAAAGATAAAGGACCTACCGCAGAACCTGGAAAGGCTATCGGCATCAAACGGCTGCAGACCGATACTCCCTCAGGTCCTGCATATCATAATGTTTATGTACGAAGGAAAGTAGAATCTGAGCATAGTAAAGTGAACCCTTCTCAGGAGTTGAAAGGTAATGGAAAAGACAAAGCAAAAGAGCTGGAGGCATGCCAAGATGTTCAGCATGAGGAGGCCAATAAGCCCCAAGTGGCATCTCCTGTTGCTGAATCTGTAGAACTAGTATCTTCCAAATCTCCTGAAAAACCAAATGCGGAAATTGTGCCGGAGAAAACTGAGCCACCAGTTGCTTCCAGCACTGGCATTCAAGAGGAGGTGAAACAGTCAAGCATAGCATACTGGAATGAGAGATTTAATCGGTTACAGACGTATTTGGAGAACTGTGATAATTCAACCCAGGAGGGTTATTTGCGAAGTAAGAAGTTTTTTTTTAACACCACTATAATTTGTTGGTTTTTCCTCCTCGCAGAATACTGATTCCCTCAATTAATTTCAGAGCTTAGGTCCCTTTCGGCTGCTGGGCGAAACATGCATGCAATTGAGCTGGAGAAAAGGGCTATACATCTCTTAGTGGAGGAAGGTGATAATATTACTGTTATTTTTGCTTCCTTACCATATTGAAGGTTATGTTTGTTTCATTTGTACTGTCCTGTCGGGCAGCATATGTATGCTCTGCCATCTCAATAGCTTTCCCCTGTACTAACCCTTCTCATGTATGTGGTGCCTCATGCATCCCCATCCTATATATATACTTCATGATCTTCATCCATTGAAGTATGTTCGTTTACACTATGTTCCTAGCCTCCCTCCACTTACCGTTTGCTGTTGCCCTGCCTGTCCCTCGAGAAAATTCAGAGTAAGCACAAAGGGTCGCATTGTTGCATTCTTTTGACCCCATATGTATCCAAGATTGAATAATGCCTTGTATCCTGTCTAAGCCATTTGAGCATCTCGTGTCGTGAGGGATTCACTGTCTGTGGTATCTTGCAACCACAAATGGTACTTGTATTTATAGACATCCATGTTTACACTTCATCTGTCACCTAAATAAATAAATAAACAATTAACCGTTATGACTTTGCTAGTTTGGTTTGATATCTTGGCGATATACTGACAGTTTACTTTAGCACAACCTAGTGCATGTTTTCATTATAAAAACGGTATATGTGATTTTGTAGGGAAAGAGCTGCAGCGAATGAAGTCTTTGAATGTTCTGGGGAAGGTTTCCCCAAATGGTCATCGAAGCTGACACGTTTGCACTGTCTCTATAATGAGATGACCGTGTGACAACAAGAGAGCGGTATATGTGATTTTGTAGGGAATCTTTGAATGTTCTGGGGAAGGTTTCCCCAAATGCTCATCGAAGCCGACACCTTTGCACTGTCTCTATAATGAGATGACCGTGTGACAACAAGAGAGCTGTATGTGTAATGCTCAAATACATTGCAGAAGCATGTTCTGCCTGTGTAACACCTTTTTATTTTATTTCCTTTTTATATTTATTTCATTCCGTGCCCTTTTGATGTAAGATTGTTGTAATGCAATGTAATTAGCCGTACAGATAAACCTGCCATGTTTTAATCCTAAACTTGACTATTTTCTGTTTGTTCCTTTGTCATGTGATTGTGGTTTATGTGACTCTAATGCGGTATTGTTCATAGTTTTGCACGCTCGTGGAATATGAAAGGATTATTCATGCTTGATTTCCAACTTTTGGCCCATCGGGATGAGCACCTAATGGGCTGAAATATGGGCTTTTATCTTGCTTTTTTTTGTTGAGATTCAGAGTGGCTTCTTAACTAAAGGCCCATTCAGCTCTAATTCACTCATGCTCATGAAAAAACATCGTTTACATCGGAAATGCTCCTGCGTGGGACGTCCGGATGGTTTTTCATATTGGAAGCTATTTTAATTGGATCTGGCCGCCCATATAGACGGCACAACAGTCTCTACCTGACATATTTCTCTCACACTGCTGCTCGTCTTCCTGACGTGGCCATTTGTGGCTGGTGGCGTCGTGCTCACGCCTTTCTCCTTCGCTGCTGACCACCTTCCATCACTACCTCTTCCTCCCTCGTGCCCAGCCTGCTTGTGCCCGCTAGAAGCAGCAACCGCACAGGCGCTAACTGCCACGTGTGGCCAGGCGCCCAGGAGAGGTGGCCGCCGCTGGCCGAGCCTAGACCAGGCGCAGGTGCAGCTGGCCGATGCTAGGCTACATCACCGTCCTCGACTGCTGGCTTGCCGGAATCGGGCGTTCCTCACTCTGTGTTGCGTCGTATGGAAGAATAAGGGTGAAAAACTTATGTTGAACGAGTATGTTTCAAGTGTTTCAGATGATTTAGAGGTATGGTGCATTGTAATGGCTATACACGTATGTTTCAAGTGTATTCCAAATATTTCATCTGTTCTAGACGTATGTTGAAAGTGTTTTATCTGGATGTTGCAAAAATAGATGGGGATGTTGCACATGTTGTAATGGCTATACACGTATGTTTCAAGTGTATGTTCCAAATATTTCATCTGTTCTAGACGTATGTTGGAAGTATTTTATCTGGATGTTGCAAAAGTAGATCTGGATGTTGCATATACATGCATGTTGCGAAATGTTTCAATACGTATGTTTGCAAGTGTTTATCTGGATGTTGCATATATTTGCAATGGTTTTCAAATGTTTTTAAGCGTTTTCTTTTTTTTTTTATGTCGAAACGGTTGCATCTTTATGTTTCAAAAGTAGATCGGTTGTTGTACATGGGATGCGCGTGGGAAGCGGCTGGCAGTGGGGGCGACGTGAGCGACGTCCAGAGCAGCACGGGCAACGTACGGGGCGGCGCAGACCCACTGTTTGATGTGCTCGCTCGCGAGCCCGACACGCTAAGTGCTCGCTCGCATCCTGTGCGGGTACCATCTCGGCGCTAGGAAAAGTCCGTTTCACGATTGTTTATAATTTGCATGTTTTGTAACGCACGTATAACGTGTTTCCATTTTTATAAAGTGATTCCCTATGGCATAGGATAGTCACAATAATGTGATGATCTTACCTTGCATTATCATACTCTACCAACATGTGCTGTGCCACCACACCGAATAAATTTTCGTGACATAAATAAATAAATTCCAGGTTAGATTTCACGGCAAAGAAAGAACGAGAAGTTTATTTATTTGTTGACCCCATCGTCGCTTTTTTATTCCCACGAGTGCAATGTAGACGGACCCATGAGCTTTCTGTTTTGCCGGCCCATGGGCCGATTTCAGCAAGACACCCACATGGGCAGATGCGAAGACTGAAGAACAATGTTTGATGAGGGTAGTATCCGTTCATTTTCATCGTTGCGGCCATATTCAATTCTTCGTATAGGTCAAGAATGGAGCACTCATGCTAAAGTCCCTGAAAACGGCTACGTACGTATTTTTGTATTTTGCTGCGGTGCACATCACATGTAAATTAAATAAACACTTGGAATGGCGAAATATAATTAATTGCATCGATCACATGGCAGATCATGCATATATTCCCTTTTCTAAAAAAATAAAAAAAATCATGCATGTCAACGAACTGTTGATAGAGAGTGATAGATAACGAACGAAGTGAAAACGATAAGATCTCACTTTTTGTTTCTCGCTGCTTATATATATCTCGTGGAGTCATGCATGGTGATAGCAATACATATTCATCAATTTCTCTTCTTCATGAATCTTTTCCTTGGCATATATATAGCTAGGAGTGTATATGTTTACAACTTGAACTAAATGCAACAATATTTCTTTTCCATAAAAGTGTGCAATTAATGTAGGCTTACACGTGGCTGTGTGCAATTGTAGACACAGGCACGGCATATATATATATATATATATATATATATATATATATATATATATATATATATATATATATATATATATATATATATATATATATAGAGAGAGAGAGAGAGAGAGAGAGAGAGAGAGAGAGAGAGAGAGAGAGAGAGAGACACACACACACACATCCCGTGCTCATCACTATTGATCTGTGCAGCCACACTGCATTGGTGATTTGGTGTAGCTAGCTTAGCTAGGAAGATAAGGCTGTGCATGCACTGCAGACACATGGGCATGCAGATGAGCTGGACAAGGATAGAAACTGGAAACCCGGCCTTGCCACACATACAAAGTTGGATCGAAGTAGCACTCATTCATTCATTTTCATTTGCACTACTTGCTGGAGCAGACAAGCCATTTGAGCTTGACCTTTTTGCTTGTTGCTGCTTGTGTGGTGTGGGGAAGAGATGCTTGTATGGGTGTCATGTAGAGAATGAGTTATTTCTTCTGCGTGCATGTACAATGGTATCTGCAAGGTTAATTGGACATGGTCATTGCACGTGAACGAAGCTGATGGATGATGGTGGATGGCATCGATTGGTTCACTGCAGCCGTTCTTGGATCCGGCTCCCACTACTGAAAAACTGTACTTTGCCGAGTACCTGAGACTTTATCGAGTACTTTTTATCGGGGCGCTCGACAAAGCAATATTTTGCCGAGTGCCGCACTCGGCAAAATAAAGGCACTCGGCAAAGCCTGGCTCTCGGCAAAAGTCCCACTCGGCAAAAGGTGGCCGACCCGTGACGGCGGCCACCTGCCGTCAGATTTTGCCGAGTGTCTAACGGATGACACCCGACAATTTTTTTTTATTTTTAAAAACTTATTTTGCCGAGTGCCAGCCCCAGGCACTCAGCAATTTTTTTTATTTTTTAAAAACATATTTTGCCGAGTGCCAGCCTATGGCACTCGGCAAATTTTTTTATTTTTTAAAACTTATTTTGCCGAGAGCCAGACCAAGGCACTCGGTAATTTTTTTTATTTTTTAAAAACATATTTTGCCGAGTGTAAGCCTTTGGCACTCGGCAATTTTTTTTAAATTTTTTTAAAACTATATTTTGCCGAGTGCCAGCGCCAGGCACTCGGCAAATTTTTTTTTATTTTTGAAAATCAACTTTGCCGAGTGCCCCCTGGGCCAGCACTCGGCAAAGCCCACTTTGCCGAGTGCCCCCAATGGCACTCGGCAAATTTTTTTTTTGATTTTGGGTCCAAATTTTTTTCTGTGGCCTTGTGACAATATTTCAAACTCTATTTTAAAATTTGGGGCAATTTTGACTTTTTTGATATATTTCATTAGTTTATTTCGTTTCGTTGAATTTTTTGGGATATTTCAAATTTAAACTGCAGGTACATGAAATAATGGACTTTGGTCATAAAAAAATTGATACTCATGATATTTAGGGTATGTTTAGGCCGTATCCAGGAACTCACATGAAATCTCGAGCATCTCGTTGACGTAACATGTCGAGGTACTTGCCGAAAATGTGATTTTAAATTATATAAAATGCAAACGAAGTCCAAAAATCACAAAACTTGTCAAGACGTCGTGTTATCGCATGTGGAGGCTGTGGTAAAAAATTGTGAAGGTTTCGAGCAAGTTGTGACGTTGGATGCCAAAATCCCGCCCCTGCATCGCCCGCCCCCCAGCACCCCCAGCCCGGCCGCACTGCCCGGCCGCGCGGCTCCCAGGCGCACGCCACCGCCGTTAGCGCGGCCCACCGCCGCCGTCCGCGCGTGCTGCCACCGTCGGCGCGCGCGGCCGTCCACCCCTGCACGCGCCGGCCCCGCACGCCCCCGTGCTCCCCTGGTCTTGCCGTCGGTTTGGAAGAAGGAGGAGAAAGCAGCAGTAAGAAGAAGAAGGGAGGAGAAGAAGGAAGAAGAAGGAAGAAAAAAGAGGAGAAAGAAAGAGAAGGAAAAGGAAGAATAAGGAGAAGGAAAAAAGAGAAGAAAAAGGAAGGAGGAGGAGGAGAGGAAGGAGGAGGAGAAGGGGAGAGGGGGAGGAAGCCAAGGTGGAGGGGAGGAGGAGGTGCCTCGGCCGTCTTCTCCGCGTGCTCGTCCTGCCGATGCCCCTACCGTCACCGAACCGCCTACGAGCGTGGGCAAGGTTTATCCACCCTTTCTCCGCTCGGCCTTCGTGCCGCTGTGCTTATCGGCCTTCGTGCCGTTTGTGATTGTCGGCCTTCGTGCCGTTGTGATGTCGACCTTCGTGCCGCTGTGCTTATCGGCCTTCATGCCGTTTGTGATTGTCGGCCTTCGTGCCGTTGTTTTTTATAGGTTTTGGAAACCTCCCCGTGTAGGGGAGGTGTTGCCGAAATTTTGAACTTATAGTGTCGTGTTTCTTCTTTTGCAGAGCAGGACCTGTCGGAGGTGACTCGGAGGTCCCCGATCGTCTTCGTCGGCGTCGCGGGTCTACCTACACTGCGTTGCCTCGCCACTGCGTCGACTCGCCACTGCCTCGCTAGCCTGACTTCACCGACACCCTAGGTATAAATCACCTCTTTTTCCGCTTGTCTATCGTCGTAGATCGGTGTAGCCTAGTTAGGCGTCTCCTGTCCGAAAGAGATCTTTGGAGGTATGTAGATCTTTACATATCTGTGAGCGTTTCTATTTCGGATTATCCACATTTTTTGGACAGCCCGCGGATGCGTAGATGGGTTAGTTTCCATGGTCCGCTCTAGTCCGAGACGGTGTTTCGGCATCACCCCCCTGTTGTTCTCTGGATACACAATCTCCCTTGCAGGATGTGTATCGGGAGAACAACAGGGAGGTGCTGCCAAAATTCCATCTCAGATAGGAGCGGAGCATGGAAACTAACCTCATCTACGGATCCGTGGGTGGGATTAGGACCTATCCTCACCTATTAGAGAGTAGGGACACCGCGTAGATGCAATTGATGGTGACTTATATGTGCTGATACGTCTGTTAAAGGATAGAGGACTGTGAGTGGATGTACATGCTCCGGAGAGACGAGCACGATTACGACTTGCTGTTTATAGTCAAGGTCGAAGAATTCTTATAGCATGCATTTGGTGAGAGTGCTGGAGGCCATTCTCTAGTGGTTTGTCCGTGCAGCGGTTGTGACAACAGAAGAAGGAAAGATAGGTTAACCATGAGTAAACATATTGTGAAGTTTGGATTTACTCTGGGCTACCACCGGTGGATCCACCATGGTGAAGCCGATCGTATCAGGGAGGAGGTGGTGAGACCACGGCTCGAGGCTTTTGATGATGATGCCGGGGTAGCAAACATGCTGGATGACACACACCAAGCTCAGTTCACTAAAGGATGTGACAAGGAGGAGATGGAGGCTGCCGCAGATGCCTTCTACCTGATGTTGGACTCAGCATAGAGACCCCTTCATGATCATACTAATGTTTCTCAGCTAGATGCCAATGGTTGCGTAATGGGGTTGAAGGCTGAGTTAAACCTAAGTCGAGAAGGCTTCGACAAGATGGTGGCCGTGTGGAGTGATATGCTACCAAAGACACACATTATGCCGAAGAACTTGTATGAGTCAGAGAAGCTCCTTCCTGCACTTAAGATGCTGTATGACAAGATACATGTGTGTCTGAAGGGGTGCGTCCTATTTAGGAAAGAACACGCAGATGCAAAGTACTGCCCGAAGTGTAAATCCTCTAGGTACGTGGAGGTAGACTCAAGTGATGGCCAGAAGAGGTAGCTTAAGATCCTCATGAGAGTCCTACGACACCTTTCATTCCCGTCGAGGCTCCAACGGCTATTCATGACCGAGGAATCCACGAAACAGATGACATGGCACAAAAATGGCACACGATACAATCCTGAGAAGATGGTACATCCATCCGATGCTGATGCATGGAAGTACTTCAATTTGCGGCATCCTCTCAAAGCAGAGGAGGCTCATAATGTATGTGTCGTGCTGGCAACAGATGGGTTCAATCCATATGGCATGATGGCTGCACCATACACATGTTGGCCCATGTTCGCCATCCCCCTGAATCTCCCCCAGCGTCTCCTTTCAATGACATACCGTGTTCCTATCGTTGATAATCCCTGGACACCCAGGGAGTAATATGGGTGTCTTCATGGAGCCTGTGATAGATGAGTTGATCGATGCTTGGGTCAAAGGGGTGTGGACATACGATCGAGCTATGAAGACTAGCTTCAAAATGCACGTCTGGTACCACTACTCCCTGCACGACTTCCTGGCGTACGGGTTAATGTGCACCTGGTGTGTTCAGGGGAAGTTCCCATGCCCAATATGCAAGGAAGCTGTGAGGTTCATATGGTTGAAGAAGGGTGGCGAGTATTCATCATTCGACAAACATCGTCAATTCCTCCCTCTTGACCATCCATTCAGAGAAGACGTCAAGAGCTTTACGAAAGGTGTCAAAGTGACGGACCCTAGACCACACTTGAGGACTGGGGCGGAGGTTCATGCTTAGATAGATGCTCTCGTGTCCAATGAAGATGGTGGTTTCATGGGATATGGTGAGCAACATATGTGGACTCATAAGTCCGGCTTGACGAGGCTCCCCTATTTCGATGACCTCCTACTACCCCATAACATTGATGTCATGCACACTAAAAAGAATATCGCCGAGGCACTTTGGGCAACGCTCATGGACACTGACAAGTCTAAGGACAACCCTAAGGCTAGAGTGGACCTGGCGACGTTGTGCGATAGGCCAAACCTAAAGATGCGGCCTCCTGCAATAGGAAAGTAGTGGAGAAGGCCTAGGGCCCCCTATGTCTTGAAAATCAATCAAAGGAGGGAAGTACTTTGATGGATCAAGAATTTAATATACCCTGATGGGTATGCAGCGAATCAGAGCAGGGGAGTGAACTTAGAGACTCTGCTAGTCAATGGGATGAAGAGTCATGACTACCACATATGGATTGAGCACATACTTCCGTCGATGGTTCAAGGCTATGTCCCTGAGCATGTCTGGCTAGTGCTGGCAAAGTTGAGCTACTTCTTTCGCCAACTTTGTGCCAAGGAGCTATCTTCGACCGTCATTACAGAATTGGAAACTATGGCACCTGAGTTGGTCTGTGAGCTTGAGAAGATCTTTCCACCTGGCTTCTTCTTGCTGATGCAGCATCTGATTGTGCACCTCTCGACCGAGGCACGGTTGGGGGGGCCTGTGTAGGCCCATTGGTGCTATCCAATCGAGCGATGTCTAAAGACTCTTCACAAGAAATGTACAAATAAAGCCAGAATTGAGGCTTCCATTACAGAGGCAAGCATTCGGGGGGAGGTTGCAAACTTCACAACATCCTACTACAAGCCGAACCTTCCTAGCAAGCATAATCCACCCCCTCATTACAATGCTGGCGAAGTTGAATCGACCCTCAGCCTTTTCAAATGCCAACTAGGCAGCGCAAGTGGATCGACCCCCAAGAGATTGGATCCAGAAGAGTGGCGCAGAATCATGCTATATGTGTTCACCAACCTTGTCGAGGTTGCGCCATTCATTAAGTAAGTTCTCAATGAACCTGTTTCAATACGACGTCACTATTCTGTATCGAACCCCATTGATTCTCTTTGGTACAGGGAATTTGTTCATCAAGAGTGGCATCAATCAAGGGATCCTACCCTGCACGAACATGATACCCTTCTTTTAGAGGGTGCGGGAGCTAGGAGGCCTGATTTCATTTCTTGGTTCAAACAAAAGGTCATACGTTCGTCGATATTCCTTAGTAGCTCGTACGTTCCAATAGTATAACAACGTATCATGCTTGAGCTTGCAGGCACAAACCAATGCATCCATGAGTGACGAGTTGAGACAGGTTGCAAATAGCTTCAAGTTAAGGGTGAAGTCATATACCAGTTATGACATGAATGGATATCGCTTCCACACGTCAAGACACGAGCAGACTCGGCTCGGTTGGAAAACCACCAACAGCCAAGTTTTTACGCTAGGCACTAATGGCGTCGAATACTATGGAATAATTGAGGAGATCTATGAACTTGAATATGAGGGCTGGGTACCTCTTACTCCTATCATATTCAAGTGCCACTGGTTTGATCCTGCATGAATGAGACGGACCCCTCATCTTGGGCTAGTCGAGATTAGGCATGATTCCATCTATAAAGGAAAAGATGTCTATATTGTGGCTCAACAGGCCGTGCAGGTGTATCATACGCCATACGCGTGCCAAGACAAAGACCATCTTAAGGGTTGGTCTATTGTGCACCAGGTATCTTCACATGGTAAACTACCTGTTCCAAACGATGAAGATTACACCTTCGACACAAACACATATGATGGAGAGTTCTATCAAGCAGATGGGCTATAAGGGAGCTTTGAGATAGTCTTACCCGGTGTGACGACCACCATGGAAGTAGACAATGAAACGGTTGATGACGAGGACCCTAGAGATGTAGTGCTAAATCCAAAGGACATTCAAATGCTTGAGTGATTCCATTTAGGCAAAGACAATGAAGAAGACTCAGAACCTTCGAATAGTGTTGCCCATTTGGACAATTTTGACAGTGATGATGAAACCTATGACCCCAATCATGAAGATTATTCCTAAACCATGTAATACTATGTTTTTATTAAATTTTGTTATGTTTATTCATTTTGAACTATTTGACATGTATGTACTAACGCTTGTTGTTCATTCTTTGTACATTGTGGGTGACAGAACAAAGATGGTGGGCAACCATTCACCGAGGCAGGTGCTCTCAGTGTACTAGAGGCTACGCCCTCCTGATGGAGGTGAGGGGATGTCTTCGCCCCCAGCGGCGAGAGCAGGCCCGGGTCGCCCCAGCATGGGGAGGGGGAGGGGGAGGGGCCAGGGTCACCCTAGGAGGGACCCGCCTCCTCCCCTGGCTCTCGACCAGCTGGAGGACCCATCTCCTACCCCGAAGGACCACGTGGTGGCCACGAGCATGACCACAGACACTCCGTCGAGGGACGAGGGGACTCAGCAGACGGAGGATAGTTCCGCTCAGTCGGCTCCCTACCTGCGAGGTCCCACAAGCCTTCCTCCAGTTTCGCTTCCTAACCGATGCCCACTGGTTCGTCTTGTGGGAAGAAGGTAAGTAACTATAGATGTTATCACTAGTACTTCATATGATATGTTGAAAATCAAAAGAGAAACTGATAATTTTTCGTAATCACTTATGTAGGGGCTGGCTAGTTCTGTCGGGTGCTCTTGACCCCCCATGCACCCCCGCTACCGTCCTAGGATGTCTGTGCAGGAAACACTTCCCCGGACTTGTGGACTTGAAAGAGGGGAGGTGGAGCTGGCCTGGTCGTGGGACAGGTACAAGCTCGGCTCGGATGACGAGCAGGACAACAAGTAGGAGCGGGTTTTGGCAGACTTTTGGGTAAGTGTCTCACAACATAGCTCAATACATCTCCTCCATTGCTTAAGTCTTTTATTGAAATAATGAACGGATACATCGTGTTTGTATGTAGAGGTACTTCAAGGCCAAAGAAGGTAGAGAGACCCTGGCGGATCAAACGGCACACAGAGCCTGTAAGAAGTACGTCGGCGACATGATTCACGAGGCGTGACTCTTGGCCCACGTCGACTACTACAGGTCCATCAAGAAAGAGCCCCTCAACAAAACTGGCGCAAGAAAGGTGGCGCTGACCAAGGAGCAGTACCTTCAGGTAGGTGAATAATATTGATTCATTTTGAGATTTAGTAGGTCCAAAATTGATCTTCTTATATGTCAAACACTTGATGATGTGTAGGTGCCGGCCTCGTGGTGCATGTCGCATAGATCGGCATGGTTGAGGATCATGGACAGGTACCTTGACCCAGCGTACATCGCAAAGCATGAGCAAGGCAAGCGGAAGCGGGCACTGAGGACCGCTCCAACTCACCACCAAGGAAGCCACAACCTCCCCGCATTCAAGTGGGCACTTGTACGAGATGTCATTTATCTATTCTAACGCTCAATTTTGCCTGATTTCTAATCATCTTGCCGTCTTTCTTGCAGGAGGTGGCACACCCGGACGTGTCGATATCGGAGTTTGGGGCATGGGCTGTGTCCCACATGGGCCCGGTGAAATCCGGTGTCGTCTTCAACCCGGATGCCCCTACCCAGACTTACTCTGACCCGAGTGTCCACGCTAAGGTCAGAGACAACACGGAGGCAGTTAGGGCGCTCCGTGGCTCAGATCACAATCTGAGCACTGAGCCCCTTGAGACAGAGGTGATCATGAGGCTGGGGCAAGGCACGAAGCATGGGTGGTTATGGATTGCAGACGGTGCTGACTCCTCGAGCTCTGCACCCTCTCTCTCCGACGTGAGGGCACGGAGCACGGCCAGAAGCCTTCCCATACGTGCACGACCTACTCCAACACTGTCGCGGGTCAACGAACTTTAGGTAATTCCGGTTTCACTCGTCGTACATTGAACGTTACACACATTGATCAGATTTGCAATACTGAAACATGTGATTGAAACACTGTAGGCCGAGCTAGCAGAGACAAGGGAGACGCAAGCGCACCTGACCGTAGAGCTAGAGGCCACAAAGAAGCAGATGGCGGACATGTATCATATCATGAAAACCATCGGGCAAGCATCGGGTGTTCAAGTGCAGTTGCCAGCTCCAGCTCTGGTTCGACACTTCACTCCTATGAGTATGAAAGTTTAATGCGTTCGTGCCGTTGGGATTGTCGGCCTTCGTGCCGTTGTGATTTTCGGCCTTTGTGCCATTGGGATTGTCGGCCTTCGTGCCGTTGTGATTGTCGGCCTTCGTGCCATTGTTTCTTGCATGTTGGAAACCTCCCCGTGCAGGAGAGGTGCTGCCGAAATTTTCAATTTTGAGTCTAACACATGCAATCTCTTCTCTTTTGTGCAGCCTCCGTCAGCGGGTTCAAATAATCCCGCTAGCGTGTCACCGGCGGCTCATCACATCAACCCTTCGCCGCAGTCCGGTCCTTCACCGCTGTCCAGGGGGCCACACCAGCAGTCTCCATCGCCGCAGTAGGGATGTTGAACTTTGTGATGTTGAACTTGTAATAATAAACTTGTGATGTTGAACTTTGGTGCATTTGTGATGGATTTTCGATGGATTTATTAAATATGCGTGTGCTTGTGATATATAATGCATGTTGGTGATATAGATGTGATGATTGATGTATATATATATATATATATATATATATATATATATATATATATATATATATATATATATATATATATATATATATATATATTGTCTGTTACAATGGAATGTAAAAAAAAATGCAAGTCTCGGGGTCTTTGCCGAGTGCCATGGGCAAGGCACTCGGCAAAGTTTTTTCAAAAAAAAAAACTTTGCCGAGTGCCTCGCCGCGGCACTCGGCAATGCATTTTTTTTTAAAAATCCAGAAATTCTTTTCCGAGTGCATAAATAGGGACACTCGGCAAAGAAATTATTTAAAAAAAATAAAAAAAACTTTGCCGAGTGCCTGGGCAGGGGGGCACTCGGCAAAGTAATTTTTTTAAAAAACTTTGCCGAGTGCCTGGGCAGGGGCACTCGGCAAAGTACTTTTTAAAAAAAATAAAAAAAAAACTTTGCCGAGTGCCTGGGCTGGGGTGCTCGGCAAAGTAATTTTTTAAAAAAATAAATTTTTTTTGCCAAGTGCTGGGTCGGGCACTCGGCAAAATAACCGTTAACGGCCGGCGCACAACGGCCGAAAATATTTTGCCGAGTGCCGCCCCAAGCACTCGGCAAAATTGTTTTTTATTTTGCCGAGTGCCCCAATAAAATGCACTCGGCAAAGACCCTTTGCCGAGAAAAATTTTGCCGAGCGGACTTTGCCGAGTGCTACACTCGGCAAATCCTTTGCCGAGTGTAAAAACACTCGGCCAAGCCGCGACCTCCAGTAGTGTCCCGGCAACAATACCGATTACCCATCGTTGGATTGAAATCCAACAATAAAAGTCAGTTTAGATATAGAGTTATTACAGTTTGTGGGGTAGTGGTGTGTACACGAAGAATTGGATCCCTAAAAAGGACATGGACAGTGGTCAGTGGGAGATGGGATGCACGACAAAACAGCTCCTTGACTTCTTTTTACTGTGGTCAATAGCATCCATCATTCTTCATCATGGATAAACGTTCTTGGTCATCTTGCTTGTGGACATGCATACATATATAGCATCGTCTTTGCTTCCAAAACGGTCCTCTTCCTTTCGCTGCTTGCTTGCGTGAAATTTTTGTATTTTGGTCCCTTTTGAAAACAATTTTTATAAAAAGACCTACGTCAAAACGTTTTCTAAAAATAGACCATTTTTAGACGTTTTAGGACATGACGCCGAGGTATGAGGGTCGGCGTCGACTGACACGACGCCGAGGTATTGCCACGTCACGGACGACCGGGGTCGTCGGCGACACGGTGGCGCGTGGGGTCCGAGACGTCGGCGTCGTGTCATCCAACGCCAAGGGCCCAACCTCGGCGCGCAGTCCAGCCGCGCCGAGCTATTGGCACCATCCGGCGCGCGGCCCAGGCGGCCCAACAACGCACGGTGGCCCAGTAGCTCGACGCGGGGTCACTTAACGCCGAGCCACAGACCTCGGCGCGGCCCGACTCAACGCCGAGGTCTGGTCCCTTGAGGCCGCGTCGAGGCCCCCTTCTTCTTCCTCCCTCCATTCTGAAGACCGCCGGCCCCCAAATCCCCCATGGCCCCCACGAAACTCTAACCCCCAAATGCGACTCTAGGTGCCCGGATCTTGTCTCCCAAAGCTTTCTTGAGGTAATGGTCTCTCCCCTCCTTCAATCTATCCGCGTAGATATGCTTGCATTGTCCCTAATCATGTGGAATCATGGGTGTATGGTGTTTTGGTATATTTGTGTTTGCATTTGCAAAATGTATGGCTTAGGATGATTGAGTGCATTGTTGTTTAACTGTTTTATGTGCTGAACATGTTAGGTTAGTTTGGTTTCTAGTTATTTTGGTCATTAGGGTTCTTTGTTTATTGTAGGTGTCATTAGGGTTAGTTATTTGTTGGTCATTAGGGTTAGTATGTATTTTATTTATTTGTTCGTCATTACATTTCAATTTTTTATGACCAAGGCGTTTTGCCAAGGTACCCCTCTTTCCCCTCTTTCATTTCATCCATTTAGATTCGGTTGTTTTTGAACTTGGCATTATAGGTTTGGTTCATGTTCATGTCATTCGTGCAATGTATGGTGGTTCAAATGATTGAATGACCTAAATGTATGGTTGTTGTTGTTGTTGTATATGTTATTGTTTATAATCATTGAGTTAAATTTTGTGTTTGTTGGGATTCAAATTTGCTTAGGGTTTGTAATGAAAAGCTTATTTGGGAGGTATGGTGATTTAGTGTTAGTAGCTTTACATTCGTTGCAAGGTACTATGGATTGATTTTTTTTCTACGTAATGTTAGGATGCCAAGGCGTGGTAAAGCTCGTATTCCAAGGTAATCCCAATGTTTATTCATTATTTGTGCAACAAATAGAAAACCCTAGGTTTAGGTTTGGTTCTCTGTTAATATGACTAAATTCTTTCAATTGTAGCTATGGTCGCCAGAGGGCAAATCCCTACGACCTAAAGCCTGTCCCTGAAGGTGTTCCTTGACCAATGTGCTTTTATGGTGATCCTTGCAAGGTAGACATCTCTAAAGATGAGGAAACATATAGACAGAGGTACTGGATGTATCCCAATTATGCATAGGAACCTACAAAGCAACAGCGCCGTGCATCGTTTGTGAGGAATTTTTATTGTGTGTTAATTAATTTTCTTGTGATATTAAGTATTGCTTATTTATTTGTTTTGTAACAATTTTTTTCTTGCAGACCGTTCCACCACTGTGTGACTTTGAGCAGTGGATTGACACTAAGATCAAGGAGTCGGACAAGCAGCAGCTAGAAGGCCTAAAGGAGTGGGATGCGGAGGTTAAGGAGAGGTTTGAGCAGAGACGTAGACAGGAGGCTATAGAAAAGGAGCATAAGGAAGAGCAGGAAAGGAGGCGTGTTGCTGTGTACAGGGCGGAGAGGGAGAAGAAGCTTGAGCGTGTGCGCCGAGCGAAGGCAGCGATGGAGGAGAATCCCGATGCCCAAAGGAAGGGAAAGTGGCCTCGTTGCACTTAGTAGATATTTGGTTTATTCACGAGCGATGTCATGTAGCCCTGGACTTTATTTACTATGTTGTAATGCACTCTGCTTTTATTTCAGATGAACTTATTCCCTAGACTTTTTTTATTATGTTGTAATGCACTATGCTTTTATTTTAGATGGTCTTATGCCCTATACTTCGTTAACTATCCTAAGACTGTAGTGCTACTATTTGTATCACTGAAAAGGCTACTTGTGCTGTTGTAGTCACTGAAAGGGCTACAAGTACTGTTGCAGTCAATGAAAAGTCTATTTGAAAACTCACTGAAAAGCCTAGATTCGTTTACTGTTGTATCCGTATATGTAGTGAATTAATATCAGAGTGATGTACTGCATTTAGATGAAGTGACAAAACATAGGTGTAGCCTTTTCAGATGAAATGACCGGTCATGGTTGTAGGCTTTTCAGATGAAGCATCTAGCCTTTGCAGATTCAATAAATGAGTACGCACACAAGTTTTTTGTCAAGTAGCATTCATGGTGAACCTGCCTTCATCTCTATATATAGTGGTCCATGTCTTGCTCCACATCCACACAATTTGTTTTCTGATTTAGTTTTAGGAAATGTCGAGCGGAGGTTCCTCAAGTGGAAAGGGTTTCGGTGGAGGGAGAGGAAAGGGGGTGAGGAAGGGACCTCCGATTGTGTGAGAGGGTTCTCTGGGTCCTGATTCTTTTGAAGAACCAATAGAGGAATTTCCTTTGGAGAGAAAGAGTGACTTCATCCGTGAGAGACCTCTTAGATCATACGACAAGCGCATTGAAGATTGGCCAAAATGCCGCCATGGTTTGGATTGCGTTGTGCAGATGTACAACGACTGTGACGGTGGAGGCCGTCGTTTCTTCAGATGCTCGCGAGGATTTGTATTTCCTTTGAACTCTCTCCTTTTTTAGATTTGCATTTGGTTTCTAGTAGTACTTATTGGTAGATGGGTTTTCAGGATTCAAGCTGTCTAGATAACTGTGGCTTCACTAGATGGGTCGACCCTCCTCCTATCTATCCCCATCAACAGTACATCACATATCTATAGGGACACATCTTTGACCTAGAGTATGGCCCTAGAAGTGGTAACAGGGACAAGTCGGACGACGACAATAGCAATGATGCAGAGGAGGCACTATGCAATAATCCGTACTACGAGTGCCCGTACCATAAGAAGGACGGGCCTCCTTCTCCACCGCCACCGCCACCGCCACCACCACTGCCTCCGTCAACTGGAGGATACTATGGGGAAGGTGCAACTCAGTTCAATATGTGGGAGCATTATTAGGACCAACCTTTGTTAGTCAATCCGAATGTGGAATGCTTGTATGAGTTGTTCTTTTCAATCTCCTAAGGCATGCTAGGTTTAGTTTGCAACATGCCATTGTTAGTTTTCATGTGAGTGTGTACCCTTTGCAATGTCTGTATCACTTGTTTCTTTCAATCCCCTAAGGCATGCTAGGTTTAGTTTGTGACATGCCATTGTTAGTTTTGATGTGAGTGTAATCGTTGTGCATTCGCTATTTCATAAATTGTAGTTTACCTACCTCTAAGTTTCATGTACTATGGTTGATTCCCAAACTGAAAAAAAGATTTGACTCTCTAAAAATATGGGATTGAAATCGAACCAACATTCGGTTTTTCCCGCAGGAACAAACATAAATATAGCATGTCTACTCTTATTAGTATAACTCGTGTTATTAGAAGAGGAATCGTTGAGAAAGATTTTTCATTTCAATCATGCAAATAGGATTGCAACCTATACCAAAGGTTTACAAGACCTCTGTCTTTAATACTTTATCCTTTCTATTTTATGATTCATAGGCTCTGCGTCAAGTCGGACAACGCCGAGATACAAGACCAAGGCGTTGATTCAGACCACGCTGACCCTAGGGTTTGGCCCGACCATTTACGTGTTGGGCTGAGGCTCGGCGTTGAGTCGGCCCACGCCAACCCTAGGGTTTGGCTCGGCCGTTTGCGAGTTGGGCTGAGGCTCGGCGTCGAGTCGGCCCATACCAACCCTAGGGTTTGGCTCGGCCATTTGCAGGCTAAGGCTCGGTGTCGAGTCGGCCCACGCCAACCCTAGGGATCACAATGGCCGGCACTAGGTTTGGGCTGAACCTCGGCGCTTAGTCGGCCCACGCCGAGGTTAAATGGCTCAATGTCAATTTACGGCACGCCGAGGTTGGGCACCTCAACGCTTTGAGGCAAAGGAATCCAGTATGCACCAGTGGTCGGCGTCAAATGACTAAACGCCGAGGTGCCCACCCTCGGCGTTTGTTCAATTGACGCCGAGATCCTGGGTTCACCAAAATATATCATCTCTTCTTTGATTTGCTTCACTATTGCCCACTACTCTAATCAGCCGACGATGACCTTGTGCCAACAACAGACCTAAGCTCGCTAGCTCCCCAACTCTCCTAAGCCGCTTCATCCCATTTGCGTGCTTGCCATGTTGCCATGTCACCGTGGATCCAACAGAGGTTGATCATAACATGGAGGATGGGGATGATGACACCCCTTCTTTCTTGTGAGTTGCGGCGGAGGCCCTCTCTTGATAGCTAGAAACATGAAACATGGCGATGTTTCACATTTGGGGAATATCGTTATGAGGACAATCACATTTTCATTTCAGAAATAAAGTATAGCTTATCTTAAATTAAATATCGTGGTGGATATGCCGAGCTTGGGGTTCACCAAAAAACATAATACACAGAATACATAGAATTTCACATAACAAATGACCACACCGACATACACATTCATTCAACATCCATACATACATAAGGTCCAACACATTCAACATCCAACATAGTCCAACACATTCAACATCCAACATAGTCCATACATATGCTTCATCAATCAACCAACATAGTCCAAACATAGTACAAGGTCCATACATAGTGCATTACATAAGGTCCAATGCATACATAGTCCATGCACAAAATATAGCATATGAAGTCTTTGGATCTTTTATCGCTCCTTGTACCTTAACGTGGACGGCGAGCGTAACGCTTTCCCCTCCCAAACGGATAGGTACCTAGAGTGTACCTATCCACTGGTCTGAGCATCCTCTGTGGACGTCCATAGTACTCTCCCTGTCCTTCATCATCTTCATCATCATAATGATCATGTCCTTGACCACCCTCTGCACTAGTTGCTGCACCATGTGAAGAAGAAGTCCTGCCACCATGTGCACCATGTGAAGATGAAGTCCCTCCAACATGTGTAGTAGAAGGTCCAGCACCAAGCTGTTGTGGGACTGCCACATCTAGGGAACGTCTACATCCAAGGCGTGTAGCTACCTTTCGGAGGTGATACATGGCACGCTACATTTTGAAAGCACTATTAGTAAGTGGGGTTGGTCACAAAACTATATAAAGATGTAACATCAACTGAATGAGAGGAGACTACCTGAATGTGCTGTCATAACATGGAGGCCTCATCAGGATCGCCCATAGGAATCATCAATGCCCTTCCTTGCTCGGCCACTTTCCTCATTATCTCCGTGCTCTATGCAACAAAAACAAGAATTTAAGTCTCCATGACAGTAAAGACCTCAGAGATGGAAATAGTTGTATCACTTATAGCTCTAGCAAACGTAGGGGCAATCTCAACTTGCCTGCCTTCTCGGGTAGCTTGGTCATATGGGTTATTGCCCTCATCCTCGCTCGCAATGTCAGCAATGTCTTGCTCCGTCCAAGCGGGCCTCAATTGAAGCCTTGTTCGTTGACCAAACCAAACAAGGTAATCATCGAATGCCTTGTCACGATGGACGGCGTGGATGCCCATGTTGTTCTGCTCCATCAACATTCACTCATTAATGTAGCACTGGTGCTCTAGCTACCAGTTGGTGATCTTCTTATTTTTTTGTCTACTGAACCTGCAAATTTTACACCATAGCGGCAATATGAAGGCATACTCAATGATTCATTCATGTGAAATGAATAAAATATTGCATGTTACATACTTGTGGAGCTGCCAACCGGTGGAGAAATCATCGGGCGGAGAAGGCTACAGCCTACCAAACTGCCGTGCTACACAGTGAGGGAGATGGTACTCCACTGCATAGAAACAAATAAGGGGGTCCTCATCGTCCAGACGTCCTTGTCTTCCATGCACAAGGAGCTCAAGTTGAGATCCGTGACTTGCCTCCGCCGATATGGGCACCATTGAACCTGTACACAACGTCGTCATCAACTAGTCGACGCTTAATTTGTGCACATATCCTCGATTAGGCCAAAAGGGCGGGAAACTTACATGCTGTGGCAAAAGGGTGTCCAGCTCATTGGTGAAGCCAATGTACGCGTGGCGTGACACTGGTAAGTTCCGTGGGCTCGCTCATAGAGGTGTTCCACGGTAGGGGCGACAACTGCGTCTCCTTGAGAAAACCAAGGTTGTAGGGGATCAAGCTGATGCGGTCTCCCAACTGGAAGCCTCTCCCACATCCAAATCTACAAAAAAGAGTGGAAACTTGAATGTTAATCACTTTTGTTAAGAAAAAACATTGAATTGTAGTGGAAACTTGTACAACTTTGCTTTATTACCTGCAACTGTGTGATGCACCCTGACATTGTAGCGTACGCGCCTCTAGGACGGCGGCATGCCTCGCAAAGCTGATAGTACAGGAAGGCAAGTATAGCCGAGCCCCAACTCCTATTGCTGGCATCCTCCCAGTTCCCAAGGCATGGGATGTACATCCAGGACGCCGTGTCTCCAGTGCCTTCAGGGAAGAGAACCGTACCAAACATGTGCAGGACGTAGGCCCGACAGTAGTATGTCACGGTCTGGGCGTCTACGTTGGGTGGACACTCCCAAAACTGCTGACGAAGCCACCTTAGGGACACCCCACTGCTGCGCCGTTTCTTGCCAGCCTCAACTGCCGCTAGGGGCTGTCCCAAGAAGTGCTCAACCCGCTGCTGCCATCCTTCAGACTCCGTGTCTCCTGTCATTGGGAATCCTCAGATTTTGACTCCAAGGATCATGGCAACATCCTCGAGAGTGACCGTCATCTCCCCGCATGGTAGGTGAAAGTTGTGTGTCTCCGGACGCCACCGATCTATCAACGCCGTCAGCGCCGCTGGGTTGAAAGGCGGCGTGCCTCGACGACAAACACAAGCAACGGTAGCAAGGTTCGCCAGCTTTAGGAGGGGCGTGTACCTCTCGTCGTAGACCATGGTTGTAGAGGCCTCATGTGTCATTGGCCTCAGCACATTCAAAACCTGCAAAAAAAAGACAAGCATGAAAAAGTATTAGTTCATGTCACTTTATAAAGAGCATGGACTATAGAGCAAAAGATGAACAATGCACTGTTTCATACAAATTATTGAATATACCTCTCCGTTCTTGATCCTCCGAGCCCGGTGGTGCTCATCGAACCTTGGATCAAGAAGGGGGAACCGATCCATCCTGCAACATAAGCAATGCCAAAGCATTAGTATAAGTTAAAGCATGTGTATGTGGTACGAAGTAACATAAAAATAAAAAAAAACAAAAGTAAACCAATGTACTATTACACAAAGCAATTCAAGTAGCTAGCTTGGTGGATACCTGTTGTCTAAGTAGTTCAGGACATTTTCTCTTATTGTGGCCCGGCTTATGGCAACCAGAGCAACGGCTCTTTTGGGTGTCCTCTACAAAATGTCTCCCAACCTTACTCGTGGTTGATCTACCTTTCGTGGCTCGGTCCATGTCCATCCTGAACCGCTTCCGCCGCCTAGGTCCTCTACTCTTCCAGAGTAAACCAAGATCAGCCACATACTTGGGGCCATCATAAGTAGGCCATTGACTCTCGTCAAGAAATGGCTTGAACTGAGGATTCCAGGTGCTCATTAGTTTCCTCAAAGAGAACTCCGTGGCCATACGGGGAGGGACCTCAGCGTCAACACGTCTAAGGCGACAGGCTGTAATCATGTGGGAGCAAGGCCTATGGTATATGATCGGTTTTCCACACATACACTTGTTCTCATTGATCACTACTTTATGTTTTCGAGCACCCCGGTCTTCACCACCAATGTTAGTTCCGCCACCCTCTAGAATCTCATATCCATGGTTGATCGGATCGAAACATGAACCCTTCTGTCATTTAGACTTTTTCTTTGAGAAAGCTAGTTCCTGAGATGCTAAAAGTGGCCAAGCTTTGCCTGCTGTCCATAGAGACCTCGCATGCTTCTTCCTCGAAACGAACCAAGAATTCAACTTGTAGAAGGTGAATGAGGCAATAGCAGTCACAGGCAGACCACGACAACCTCTTAGAAGGCTATTGAACATCTCTGCCATGTTACTAGTCATGAAGCCCCATCTCCAACCACCGGTGTCATATGCAAGTGACCACTTATCCTTCGACACCATCAACTCGCTCAAGAATTGCCTGCCATCAACATTTGTGGCTAACTTCAGGGCATCTAACTTATCTTTGAATAATTGAACCTCTTGCTGCCTGCAAACCTCCTCAAATAATTTGAAGTTGTCCTTTGTGTGACCACGCCTTATAAGATTCTGAGCAAGGTGTCTGGTGCACCACCGGTGATGTATTTGGCCGTAACCAGGAATCTCTTGTTCTACGGCATTCAGAATGCTAGCATGTCTATCGGATATCACACAAACATCACATCCCAGACCAATTACCACTTGTCTTACTAGCCTGAGAAACCAACACCAACTATCCGTGTCCTCCTTCCGAACAATCGCAAAGGCCAATGGCACAAGCTGGTCTTCTGCATCTATCCCAATACAAATAAGCATTATGCCTTTAAATTTCCCTGTAAGAAAGGTCCCGTCAATTAAGACGACGGGCCTGCAATGCTTGAATGCTTCGATGCTCTGCCCGAACGCCCAAAACGCCCTTCCAAATACCTGGCTACCATTCCTTGTTTCACCCTCCTTAGGTAAATACTCGAAGTGCATCTCAGGATTTGCAGCCCTCATTGCGTTCAACATTACAGGGAGGCGCTCATAAGCTTCTTCCCAATTTCCAAATATTATTTCCAGTGCACGCTGCTTTGCCCTCCATGCTTTCCCATACTTGACATAGTAATTGTACCGTTGGAAGATGATCTCAACCAACGCAGACACCATAATGGTTGGCATATGCTTCACCACGGGGCATAACTGCCTTGCAATGAACCTAGAATTGAGCTGCAGATGGTTCTCTTCTGCCTCAGCAGTGGCACAAACATGTGGTTGCTTCACTGAGGTAATCTTCCATTTGCCTGCCTTTGTCTTCCTAGCACATACTCTCCAACCACACTGTTGTTCTTCACAAGCAACAGTGTACCTCTTCTCCTTGAATGAATTGATGACCCTAAAAGGTCGGTTGTGTACAATGGAGTACTCTTGCAACCATGATTTCAACTCATCCATGGTAGCAAACAATATGCCCTTCCGTATGATGAGGCAACCGCTAACATCAGGCACAGTTGTATCACTTGGCCCACCATCAGCTACTGCCCTATGACCATGGCTAAGGTCCTTGAAATCACCAACTAGTGGATCTCTCCAAGGCAAGACCCTAGACAATATCTCTATTTCCCTAAAATTGAGACGACCAACAGGGTGATCGTCATCAGAGTCTTCGGCTATCTCCTCTACGAAGGATTCATCATCTCCAGCTATCTCCATGTCAAAATGGTTCGTAGCCCTAGCATCACCAAAGTCTTCTTCACCACTAAGATCATCTTCGTCGCTAAGCTCATCCTCAATAGAAAAGTCTCCGCTAGCGTCGTCCAAACCTTCTTCTGCATCACCAATTACATAATCATCATCTTCTTCATCACTATCATGATTGCCCTCACCATCGGCAACCGGATTCTCTTCCTCATCTCCACTGTAGCCTAGTTGTGTGACAAGTATTTCTTCTTCAGACAAAGAACCATAACCTATGTGAGCGGAGGAAGATGGCCATGCTTCGAAGTTATCATTTCCTAAACCGGACTCCTTACTTACTACTAAATCCAAAGATCACACTTCTGAGGCCAATACAACTGCCTTGTAATCATTCCATTCAGTCTCGCTTGTAATTTTGAGCAACCGCTTGATCCGAGGACCCTTCGATGACCCAACATCTATGACACCTTCAAACTGAACATGCACGTCTCCTTCATTCCAGCCTAACTTAACCTTCACTCGCTTCACTAACTGGGTCAAAGATGGTGTTTCAGAAAAAATCAACAACTCCTCACACATGTCCAGAAATTCCAAACTATCATCTCTTGTCCTAACAATACGGCCTCCATGATGCAACCTCACTAATTTATCCATCTACAACCATCACACAACAAGTAGTGTCACATATCAATATATCATGCGAGTTTCAATCCAATAAGTAGAAACTAAAATATATCATTTCATCTTTTTCAACCCCAACAACATAATCATTTCTAGTCATAAAAATTTGAAATGTAATGACGAACAAATAAATAAAATACATACTAACCCTAATGACCAACAAATAACTAACCTTAATGACACCTACAATAAACAAAGAACCCTAATGACCAAAATAACTAGAAACCAAACTAACCTAACATGTTCAGCACATAAAACAGTTAAACAACAATGCACTCAATCATCCTAAGCCATACATTTTGCAAATGCAAACACAAATATACCAAAACACCATACACCCATGATTCCACATGATTAGGGACAATGTAAGCACATCTACGCGGATAGAATGGAGGAGGGGAGGGACCATTACCTTGAGGAAGCTTCGGGAGCCAAGATCGTGGCACCTAGGGTCGATTTTGGAGCCTAGGGTTTGGTGGCAGCGTGGGGGAGAAGAGAAAGAGAGGAGGCCGGCGGTCTTCAGAATGGAGGGAGGAAGAAGAAGGGGGCCTCGGCGCGGCCTCAAGGGACCAGACCTCGGCGTTGAGTCGGGCCGCGCCGAGGTCTGTGGCTCGGCATTAAGTGACCCCGCGCCGAGCTACTGGGCCACCGTGCGTTGTTGGGCCGCCTGGGCCGCGCGCCGGATGGTGCCAATAGCTCGGCGCGGCTGGACTGTGCGCCGAGGTTGGGCCCTTGGCGTTGGATGACACGACGCCGACGTCTCGGACCCCACGCGCCAACGTGTCGCCGACGACCCCGGTCGTCCGTGACGTGGCAATACATCGGCGTCGTGTCAGTCGACGCCGACCCCCATACCTCGGCGTCATGTCCTAAGACGCCTAAAAATGGTCTATTTTTAGAAAACGTTTTGACGTAGGTCTTTTGTAAAAATTGTTTTCAAAAGGGATCAAAATACAAAAATTTCACCTTGCTTGCTATCTACATTCTGCGTTGTGGCTTCACCTCTAAGGTAAATAAAAAAAGTTCACTGCTTTGCATGCATCCTCCTTGTGTGGTATAGTATATGCAATAATTGATCATGTCATGTCGCCTCCAAAGTTTACTTGCCAGTAGGCTTATATATATCTGTAACAAGGAGTTTTCCTAATACCTATCCAGCTATCCTAGCCAACACCAGCAGGCAGGCAGGCACATGCCTTGTGTTACAGTCCTGCTGATTCACTGGTTACAGCATTAGCTCATGTTAGTCACTGCCTGCATGGTGCTTACGTCGTCCTTAGATCCACAAAAGGGAAAAGGGAAAAGAGAAAAGGACCGATCAATGCAACAATCTGCCATGGTAAAATGTCAACTCATGGGGCCCGGGGACCGGACGAAGAAATAAGTCAAAAGGTTTACATAAAGCTGACATGACCTGCAATTTATCAGCAGGAACATGTACAGTCGGCCGGGCACGCGGCACGTCACCAGCAACACCGAACGGCTGCTCGATCATGCATGGAGATGGAGGACCGGCAGGCACCGACCAAGTAGTAGATGCTAGCTACAGGGAAAGGCAGTTGCATGCATGCAATTGCAAGAGATGGAGGAGCTACCTAAAGGCTAGCTAGCTGAGGAACAACCAACAATCTGCGCCGCGACGATCGCCGGGCTGATTGAACGTCCGCTGCCTGCATTTCATTTCATGCGTAATGCAGTTGTTGCGGTTACACCGGTAGTTTCACTGTTTCAGCACAAAGAGGTTCGATCTACGACAGATGGTAGATTGGAGTGTGTAATAAGTTCAGTGCTAGATATTAGGTTTAGTCCCACATCGGTAATTGATTGTGGAGGATCACAACATATAAGGCGGGGGCGCTCATCTATTAGACTAGTCTTTTGGGTTTAGTTAGGCCCAAGGTCTAGGTACGTTGTGGTCTCCAGTGGACCTGGGCCTGAGGGGTGCTGGCTCGCAGGTATAGCAAGCTGGGCTGGATTCCGCTGCGCACTCTAATACTAGACCTATCCCTTTCAAGCTAATTCGTAAACTCAAATGCCCTTGAGACAGTAAAATTTTTCTAAGGTGAGCAATCCACGAACAAGCAAATCCTGATGTGCATGCTCAAAAGCATTCTAAATGTGGTCGTCTAGTTGTTGTATCGTTCTGCTTAGTCCGAGCTTTCTTCTTTTTAATATAATCGACATCTTTCCTGTCTGGTTCATTTAAAAAAAACGTTCTAAACATTTCGTCTGAAATAATCCTTTTGAGCATGCATGTTTGGGTGTACATGTGACCTCTATTTTGCACGATCTATCGAAGATGCATTTCTCCAACTTTGCAATGCCCTAGCTACCTGCAGTTTCTGTGCTGCTACTTTGCCCACAATTATTCAGACAGCAGTGCCATGCATGTGTGATTGATCATCGTGTCGCCTCCTACATATTTACTCTAGCACAAAAGGGGCTTTCTGTTTCATAGCTCGGCAGACACGGCAGCCATATATGGCTAGCTATGAGTGATCTGATGGCTACGGTGTGGATACTGTAGGCCTGTCGTAGCATTATTCTTAGAAAGTGAAAAGAAAAGCATATTTACCATCTGGCAGGGCCACTGTCAACTCGATTCTAGGGACAAAATACTAGTGAGAAAGAAAAGGTTACTATATACTAGCTTCGAAAAAAAAGGTTGATAGTTGAAATGACGTGATTATATACTCGCTTTCTAGAAAGAATGCAATTACAAAAAAAAAATACTGTTCAGTCAAATTCTATATAATATTACTATATACTACCTCGGTCCTAAAAGAAATGCAACTATGGGTTACGTGCCATGAAAAGTGGTTCACATTTGATCAAGTTTTTAATGAATAATATTCATAATTATGTTTTTTAATTAATTTATTATAAAAATATATTTCATAATTAATCTGGTGGTATTTATTTGATATTATAAACATGAATACTTTTTTTATCTATAATTGGTCAAACTTAAGGTGCTAAAACGTGACACCGGGCTAGAATTACATTCTTTTGGGGACGAAGGTAGTATATAATTAGATTCGTTATGAAAAAAATTCATAGTATACATAAGTTATAAATATATTTGATTCTATTTTCTACATAAATTTAGACAAAAGGTTTACTATAAAAAATATTTGATGTTATTTTCTATAAAATTTAGGTAGTTTAACTCAGACCGAACCTAAAATATTTTATACTACTTTCTACAAACTTTCTTAAGTTTACCCAAGCTTATACGTACAAAAGTATCAATATTTATGTTTCCATATGTATTTGCTATAAAATATATTTTATATAAGCCGCATGATATAAGAATTGACCAAATATATATAAAAATACTAATGTTTATGATACTTAATAAATATCAACCAAGGGAAATTATTTTCTACTATCAGGGAGTAGTTACCACTACGTCAGATTTGACATCACTGCCGGCCTCATCACTGCCGGATTTGTGACAGTCGACAGTAATGTATCTTCACTGCCGGTTATGAGCTTGAAAATAAAAAAATAATTGGGGCTGGGCTAAAACCGGCAGTGAAGGACCACATCACTGTCGGTTTGTGGCTTGCACCGGCAGTGTTTTGGCGGCCACTCATCACTGCCGGTTTAAGCCAAGAGCCGACAGTGATTGGGCTCTATCACTGTCGGTTCTAGCCAAGAACCAACGGTGATAAACCTACAACACAAAAGGCTACAGCCGTCCTCTCCTTCCTCCTCTCTTCCATCCCGAGAACAGAGGCACGCGTTTGGGCCCTTTCCTCCATTGTTGCGGCTGCTCTTCACCATGAAGCTAGCGCTTGGATGTTGAAGAATCGCTTGATCTTTTTGCTTTAAGGTTAGTAACAAACATCCACTCCTTCGATTTTGTTACTTAATTAGCTTCGTTTTGATGGCTACATTACTTAATTCTCATTCTAGTTCTTTCTCCATTCTAGAGAGCACTTTTCCAATTGGACATTTGTGCAAGGCTCAAATTATGGTGAATCCATCATAAGAGCCGATGAAATACACAATGAAGATTTAAGAAAGATACAGAAGTACGTCAAAGACAACCCCGAATTAACCATGGAAGAGATCGTGAACATCTATTATGATGTACAAGGGACGAGAACACCGGCAATGAAGTATGAAAGGGACAATCTTTTGGTTTTTGATGACGAGTATAAAAATTTGACAACATATATGCGCCAGTTGCAAGAATATTACATGGCTCAAGCAACAGAGATGGAGGACTTTGGTTTTGAGGTTATTATCCGTTCGCCACATGTTTTTCATTATCCTAAAGAAGAGAAGTTCGATGTCGAGTGAGAGTGCTTGTTCCAGCTATACCAAAAATGGTCTCTCGATTCACAAATGTTGACGCTATGGACTATGTAAGTACCCTACACGCACGATATTATAATTAACTACTCTCTCGAGACACAAATTGTTAACTTTTGACTAATTCCCATGATTTTATGTAGGTGTATAGCAAAATTTTGCATTCTAAAAAGCAAATGAGATAACATAGGCTTCTTAGACCCCTTGCAAGTCAATGAGAAGACATGTTTAGGCCTCCATGGATGTGACGTGGAAGACTTGAAAGAGAGATTGATTGTTGTTTTCGATGAATTCAAGATGAAAAACAAAACCCACATACTTCTAGCCTACAACTACGAGTATGTGTTCTCGGCTTTTAATTTTATGCTTCTTTTTTCATTAAGATTATTGGATAATTAGGATTCTGTGATTGCAGCAACCATTTTATCTTCATTTGTGTCAATCTTGCTAAAAATCTGATCGAGGTGTGGGACTCGAAGAAAAAACTATTTCATCATCTGAATGCATTGGTGGCAGTGCTGAATTAGTAAGCGATCCTAATAACATATTATTTTCTAGTCACACTGAAAGGATCAAGATGCCTAGAAAAGTGTTTTTATTAAACTAACGCACAACGGACTTGCAACCTATGTTCCAAACTTACTCTAGCATGACAATTCTATGAATATAAAGACAAGTATTGAATTGCTCAAAGAAAATGCTCAAAGTAAATAGAGAGAGAGGAACGCAGTGATGTTTTACCGAGGTATCGGAAAATCACCACTCCCCACTAGTCCTCGTTAGAGCACCCGCGCAAGGGTGTAGCTCCCCCTTGATCTGCGCAAGGATCAAGTGCTCTCTATGGGTTGATTCTTCGATACTCCGTCGCGGCGAATCACCCAAAACCGCTCACAACTTGAGTTGGGTCACCCACAAGCTCCACCGGGTGATCACCAAGCTCCCAATCACCACCAAGCTATCTAGGTGATGGCGATCACCAAGAGTAACAAGCACGAACTCTCACTTGACCACACGAAGCCTAATGAGAACGGTGGATGCACACTTTGCTACTCTTGATTCACTAATGAGGCTACTCTCTTGGATTCTCAAATCTCAATCACCTCACTAGGACCTTGCTCTTCTTGACACTCACAAACGTGTTTCTCAGCTGTTGGAATGAGCAAAAGTAACTCCACACATGAGTGGAGCTTCTATTTATAAGGCAGCCTGAAAAATGAGCCGTTATGAGCTTCTATGGGGTGACCGGACGCTCTGGTCATGTTGACCGGATGCTCCGGTCAGTTCAACCTGCACACCAGTGTTTAAGTGTTGACCGGACGCTGTCATGGTCCGATCACCACTGACCGGACGTGTCCGGTCGCATTAAACCCTCACTAGAACCTTACTGTATTCGACCGGACGCTGAACCCCTAGGGTCTAGTTAGTACTGACCGGACGTGTCCAGTCATAGAATTCCTTCTCTAGAACCTTATTGGAGTTGACCAGACGCTGCCTCTCAGCATCCGGTCACTTGACCTCTCAGCGTCCGGTCAAACCAGACACAATCACCTTGGTCAAATGAACTGACCGGACCCTGAGCCAGCGTCCGGTCACACCGGAGCCAGCGTCCGGCCAGTATTTGACCCTCCATTCAATTCCAACTCTCGATCATATGTGAATGAAGTTTGCTCCATTGGATCTTAGGCAAATGTAGGAGCTACCTAGCGCTAGTTTTAACAAGTGTGCACCACACCTAACTCACTAGACTCACCTAGGTCAAGCTACCCGTCCATACCCCCCTTAATAGTATGGCCAAAGGAAAAACAAAGTCCAAAACTACTCTAAGTGTCTCTCCAACTCTAATCGACACTTAGAACTAGTCATCCTTAACCTTGTCGTCCATCCTTTGAAAACCAAAATGATTTCCATCGTAGGGGTATGACCACCTCGATTGCCCAATCGTTCTCCATTACCATGACCTAACTTAATTGCCTCTGCAAGACACATGTTAGTCATAGTAATCTTGTATTGTCATTAATCACCAAAATCCAACTAGGGGCCTAGATGCTTTTAATCTCCCCCTTTTTGGTGATTGATGACAATACCACCTCGAGTATGTGAAAGAGTGAGGTTTTTGACGGGCTTGTTTCATATAAGCTTTTGTCATTAAGAACAAAAGAGTTAAGCAAGCTTATATGACCCAAGCCAACACAATGTACTCAAAGGATATGAATTAAGCAAGAGTACAAGTAATAAAGCTCATTTGCATCGGAGTATAAACGCGCAAGCAAAGGCAAATGAGCATAACACAAATGATATGACATATAAAGGAATTCAAAGTAGAGAGCACACATGTCATATATCACTATCACATAGATATAATAGTATGCATGAAAGTAAACACACGAATGCATAATAGTAATAGTGTATCACACAAATAAGACTCCAAATGTATATAATAGACTAGTAGCTAACTAGGCTCCCCCTAAACATTGCTCCCCCTAAGTCTACATACTCGAACCCTCTCCCCCTTTGGCGTCAAACACCAAAACCTAAGGGTTGGTCGATAGAGCTGCAGCGGACGAGCCGGGCGCTGAGGTACGAGGGGCAAGCTGGAACTGGGCGCCATCATCATCTGACCCTGAGCTCTGTACTGACTGACCCTCTGTGGCTAGAAGCGTCGCTAAAGTGGTCTAGGTCTGAGCTGGGGCAGGTGCTGCCTGTGATGCTGCTGGTACGTCTGTCGTAGGATATGAAGATGCGACAGAAGATGGGAGCCTCTGAGTAGTCATGACGACTGGAGCTGCTATAGGACTGGCGGCATGCATATGTGGTGGTGTAGGCATGCCTGTCAACTCGCTGAAAGATGCTCCAAGACTCCTGGATACTGATGTGTCAGGCACAAATAGCGAGGGTGACTGATCCGGTGTGAAGCCCGTCTGATATGGTGTGAAACGTGGGGCTAACACTAGCAAAGATAACCACTGGGACACTTGTACTATGGGTGAAGCAAACGGAGCTAGAGGCTGTCCCTGACTCTGAAGCCCACTGGGCTGTACTATTGGAGTCGTCGTAGTGGTGGTAGGCTGAGCAAGCTAGGGTGAAAGCTGTGGCTATGGGGCCCCAAGTGCCGTTACTACATGCTACATAAATCCCATAAGCTGCTGCTGCATAAGTAACTACTACTGATGCATCTGCTGCTGCTGGAGGACCTACTGCTATCGCTGGAACTCGTCCTGATGAGGGTCTCCTGAGCCTATCGTGCCTGATCCTGCTGCATCCGCTCAAGAATAGCAATCAAAGCTAGGTCGGTCTGCAGTGCAGGTGGAGCTGAGCTGGAACTGCTGGCCTCTGCATCATGTCTGTGTGGTGGCATCTGAGGAATAGGTAGGTAGTCATCATCCAAACTATCACTAGACTCGGTCCTCTCCTCCTGAGCCTCTAGTTGCTCCTCCTCAGTAGCAGCTATGCCTCTAATAATCTCGTCCTACTGAGCTGCGGACTCTGGTACATCTGGACGATGGCTAGGCTGAGTGGGTGCCTATGGAGTGCTGTGCCTAATCCTCTATGCCATGTTATAAGCTGGAAACTCTATGGTGGCACCTCTATACTCTGCAACCATCTCTGGTGTCCTAACATGCACAACCTTAAGAATAAGGAATGTGATCCAATGTGCATATGGAAGCTGCCTACGACCCTTGAAGCCCTTAGCTATAGTATCCTCCATCTCTGATAGAAGGATGTCCCAAATATCGAACATGGTCTGCTGCATCAGGGCATTGAGGAGCCAAAGCTAGAGGCGAGTCAAGCCCTCTCTATATCCCAACCTAGGAAGTAGTGTCCTCCTGATGATAGCCTCTAGCACTCGAGCTATAGGAGTAAGGTCACTGGGGTTCCTCCTCGATCCCTCACCAAAGGGCTCCTTGAAGCAATGGCGCACAAGATCTGTAGGGGGCACCAAACCACCATGAGGACTCCTAGGAGGCTCCTGCTGTCCATAACATACCTCATGTAACCTGATAGGCTGCTCCTGTAGCCTCAGTATCTCCCTGGCCCTCTAACTCATTATCCTATAGTCTCTGCCTCTGAATGCAAAGTGTATAAAGTTATGATGCGGGTCAACATAGAGTGACGCATAGAACTATCGAACCCAAGATGGTACATACAATCCTGTCCAGCTAATCAGATCTGTCAGCCCCGATAAATATGATAAGTAGGGGCAGATATGCTCTCCGGCTGCTGCCACAATAGCCTCAATACTATAGACTCTCTGAGATCGAAAGACTGCCCCACTGTTCAGATATGCATTGTAGAAGTCTTCCTGGAGCGGTGTATAGAAACCCTCTGCTGCTCTCTCATCCCTCCTCGGAGGAAACCACACCTCAAACTCTACAAACCTTAGCTATCGGACTTGCTTGGCCGTGGCGGCCCTCAAGTCAAGGTGGATCACTGGAGGTGAACCCTGTGGTCTGGGTGGTGGGCATGATCCCCTGCGCTGTGTAGCTGGCCTTGGTGGGACTGGAACACTGGTATGACCAAAGCGGTGTAGCTGTGGCTAGGGTGCCTGCTCGGTCTCCTTGGCCTGCTGGCCCTTCTCACCCTGCTAAGGCTGCTGTGACTACTGTCCCACCTGTGTCTCCTGAGCTGGCTAAGGCTCTACTAGTGGGGGCTGTTGCTGTGACTCCTCCTGAGGATGAGGATCCACAACGGGAAGACATCATCCCACCATCATGACTGTCCTAGCTAGACTACCATGAAGACGCTCAATGCGCTCAAGTCTGCCCTACGCGTATGGTGCTAGATGATCTGCTATGACAACTCCACTATGGGAACCTCCTCTCTCGGCATGCTCTGCGGCCTCAGCAACTACAGCTGCTCTGGCTGTCTCTGCATTAGGGTACTTCCTCTTCTTTGATGCAACCTGCTTTGTCGCCTTGCCTTTAGGTCTTGCAGGCTAGCGAGGCGGGGGCCTCCGATCACCATCTCCTGGACCACCACCAATGTTCTTGGTGTGAGCCATCTGATCTGACAAGAGAAACTGCCGCTGACAAGATCAACTGTCCACTGACACTTTTGAGGCTTGGCCTCGATCCGTACTCGCGAGCTTGGCTCTGAGTTGACTGACAACAATACCTGTCACCTCAACGACACCGACTCGCTGCACGATGGAATAGATAGATATACAAATAAATACAATATATCTAATAGATGCGAAACCCTATGAGTGTAAGCAATTTACATGTGAAATAGAAGCGAGTGACTTGCTACCTGACGAACCGACGATCCGAGAAGAGAAGAGAAGAGATGTCACGCGGGGAACCTTTGGAACCAGCTAGGGTTAGGGTTGAGCGGTGAATTGACAGCCCGACATGAAGCAAAGGGTGAGAATCGCACTACGGCTGTGAATCGGCGATGTGGACTGACGGCGGCGCTGGGGCACCGGGACTTGGATCGGCGGTGCTGTGGACAGGGCGTTGGCAGCGCGGGAGCAGTCGGCGGCGTGCGCACGGGCGGGCTGCAGCATGCATGTGGGCTAGCAGTGGCGCTGGCACGGCGAGCTGGCACGGGGCAATGCTATGCGGGCGCGGCGGTGGTGGAGCTGGCGCGACAGTGCTGGCATGGAGGAGCTGCGGCGGCATCGGCGCGGGGAAGCAGGCTAGGGCAAAGGCGGATGCGGTGCTAGGTACGGCCAAATTGATTATAAAGGGATCCCAGCGAGATAGAATAGGAAACAAAAACAGAGATCAAAGTCCGCACGATTGCTACTGACCGGACGCTCTGGTGGTAGCGACCGGACGCTACCACCCAGCATCCGGTCGATTCCAGAGAGGTCTAATTCCTCTAGAATCACGACCGAATGCGTCCGGTGGTCCATGACCGAACGTAGCCAGAGTCCGGTTAGTTGCCTTCAACGCCATGTAGATTGACCGGACGCTGGAACCCTTCCTGACCGGACGCACAAACGCAGAGTTTGGTCACTCCTTCAGCTTCTGTTCACCTCCTGTGAACTGACCGGACGCTGGACTGTAGAGTCTGGTGCAGCGTCCGATCACTCTTTTCCAGCAAATCTTCAATGTTCCTCCATGCTGCCTGTTCCCAATCAAGTCCCAACATGAATAAGATCCAAATAAACACCAATTGGGACTGATGTGAGTGACCTCTCTCAAACCCTCATATTTTTCAAAATATTTTGCCTTAGGCTATAATTCTTTTTAAGAAAATAGGCAATAAGAGGGCAAATGGAACAAAACGACAAAACAACATCCATGCATATGCAATACTTGTAAGTAAATCTAGTTGCTTGTCAAGTTTGATCCAAGGTTGAGCTTCTTCACACGCTTTTCGGCGGTTATCTTAACCATGTTAGACAAGCCCTATATGCATTACCAAAAATTAAACATGTTGTATATTATAATGAATGCAAGGGACAACACAAGCTCAATTTTTAGTGAAGTTACTAAAATCAAGTACATTGAGCTCATTCCGCAATCTACAAAATGTAGCCTCATCTAGCGGTTTAGTGAAGATATCCTCTAATTGATCTTCGGTTCTTATACCTTCTAGTGATATATCATTTTTAGCAACATGATCTCTTAGAAAGTGATGGCAGATATCTATGTGCTTGGTGCGAGAGTGTTGAACCGGATTATTTGCAAGTTTTACCTCACTTTCATTATCACACAAAAGAGGTACCTTTTCTAGAACTACACCATAGTCTAGCAAAGTTTGTTTCATGTATAATATTTGTGCACAACAAGCACCCACGATAATGTATTCTTCTTCGGCGGTAGACAAAGCCACACTATTTTTTTTCTTGGAGGACCAAGACACAAGTGATCTACCAAGCAAATGGCACCCTTCAGATGTGCTTTTTCTATCAACTTTGCAACCAGCATAATCCGAATCGGAATAGTCAACTAATTCAAATATAGCTCCTTTGGGATACCAAAGGCCAATGCTTGGTGTGAGCTTAAGGTACCTAAGGATTCTTTTTACGGCAACTAAATGTGTTTCCTTAGGACTAGCTTGAAATCTAGCATACATACACACACTAAACATGATGTCGGGCCTAGATGCGGTCAAATATAACAAGCTACCAATCATGGAATGGTAGACAGTTTGATCAACCGGGTTACCTCCCTCATCTAGGTCGAGATGTCCATTGGTAGGCATTGGTGTCTTGATTGGCTTACATTCATCCATCTTGAATCTCTTGAGAAGATCTTTTGTGTATTTCTCTTGAGAGATAAAGATGCCTTCTTTCATTTGCTTGACTTGAAAACCAAGAAAGAATGTAAGCTCACCTATCATGGACATCTCAAACTCCTTCGACATCAATTCACCAAATTATTTGCATGAGTCTTCATTTGATGATCCAAAGATGATATCATCAACATATACTTGACAAATGAAGATATGCCCATCAAGCTTCTTGGTGAATAGTGTGGTGTCGACCTTCCCAATGGTGAAGCCCTTCTTAATGAGGAAATCCCGAAGGCGCTCATACCAAGCTCTTGGGGCTTGCTTAAGCCCATATAGTGCCTTGGACAACCTATAAACATGATTAGGATATCTAGGGTCTTCAAACCTAGGAGGTTGATCAACATAGACTAGTTCATTAATAAAGCCATTTAAAAATGCACTTTTCATATCCATTTGATATAGTTTCATTTCATGATGTGATGCATATGCAAGTAGGATATGGATGGCTTCTAATCTTGCAACCGGTGCAAAGGTCTCTCCAAAATCCAAACCTTCAACTTGGGAGAACCCCCTTGTAACTAGTCTTGCCTTATTCCTCACAACAATACCTTGATCATCTTGCTTGTTGCGGAACACCCACTTTGTTCCAATGACTCTTGCACCTTTTGGTCGCTCTTCAAGAGTCCAAACTTCATTGTGAGTGAAGTTGTTCAACTTTTCATGCATGGCATTGATCCAATCCGGATCTTTAAGAGCTTCTTCTACCTTGGTAGACTCATACCAAGAGACAAAAGAGTGATGAGCAATAAATGAAGTAAGTTTTTGAGATCGAGTCATTACACCCTTTGATGGACTCCCTATGATGAGATCTTCTAGATGATCTTGTAGGATAGGTGTATTTCTTCTATTGACCACTTGAGGAGGAGGTTGTGGAGCATCAACATCTTATGCTTGTACCACCATTTGCTCATGGGAGATATAAGTATCTTCATTTTCTACACTCCCATCTTTTTCACCATCTTGTGGCACACTTGATGAAGAAGGTTGATCAATAACTTGTACATCATCTTCATCATCTTTTGGCTTGATGTCTCCCACTAGAATATTCTTCATAGCCTCCCTCAATGGTTCATCACCTATATCATCAAGATTCTCATGTGCTCCTTGGGAGCCATTAGATTCATCAAATTCCACATCATATGTTTCTTCAACCAAGCCGGTGGCATGATTAAATACTCTATATGCTTTGGACTTTGATGAGTAACCAACAAGAAAACCAATATCACAACATCTTTAGAACTTCCCTAAGTGTTGTCGCTTCTTGTAGATGTAGCATTTGCAACCAAACATCCTAAAGAAGGAGACGTCCGGCTTCTTCCCATTGAGTAACTCATAAGGTGTCTTGCCAAGGAACTTTTGAAGGAATAGGCGGTTTGATGCATAGCATGCGGTGTTGATTGCTTTCGCCCATAGAGCTTCGGGGGTGTTGTACTGATCTAGCATTGTCCTTGCAAGAGTGATCAAAGTCTAGTTCTTCCTCTCAACTACACCATTTTGTTGAGGAGTATAAGTTGCGGAGACTTTATGCTTGATCCCAACTTCATCACAATAAGCTTCAATGTTTGTGTTGTCAAATTCTTTTCCATTGTCACTTCTTATCTTCTTGAGCTTCACTTCAAATTCATTTTGAGCTCTCTTGGCAAACTTCTTGAAGCAAGATGCAACTTCAGATTTGTCATGAAGAAAGAATACCCATGTATACCTTGAATAGTCATCAACGATCACAAGACAATAAAAATTTCCTCCCAAACTCTTGTATGTTATTGGTCCAAATAAATCCATGTGAAGGAGTTCTAGCAATCTTGTGGTTGATATGAAAGCTTTGGTTGGATGAGTATTTGCAACTTGCTTGCCGGCTTGACATGCACTATAAAGCTTGTCCTTCTCAAACTTCACATCCTTCAACTCTCTCACCAAATCATTCTTCATTAGCTTCTTGAGTGAACTCATACCAACATGAGCAAGTCTTCTATGCCATAGCCACCCAAGTGTTGTTTTGGTGAATAGGCAAGTCTTCAAATTTGCATCTTAGGAGGTGAAGTCCACTAGATATAAGTTGTTGTATCTAAATCCATTGAATATCACTTGATTATCATCTTCCTTGGATACAACAACCTTCTTCTCGGTGAACAAGCATTGGAAGCCAAGATCACACAATTGTCCAATGGATGGCATGTTGAAGCTCAATGAAGCAACATATAGCACATTGGAGATGGAATGATCATTTGATATTGCCACTTTGCCCAATCCTTTAACCATGCCCTTTGAGTTATCTCCAAATGTTATTTTATCTTATCCATCTACCTCTTCATCTAGTGAGGTGAACATACGAGGATCACCGGTTATATGTTGAGTGCAACCACTATCAATAACCCAATGACTTCCACGAGTCTTGTAGTTCACCTACACACAAGAGATTCAAGCTTTAGGAACCCAAACTTGTTGAGGGCCCTTCACCTTCTCAACAAGTGACTTAGCCGCCCAAATCCTCTTAGGCCTATTCTTGTTAGGGGGTCCTAAGAACATGACTTTCATCTTTCCACTAGAATCCTTTCTAAGCATGTAGTGAGCATTGAAAGCAAAGGGTCTAGCATGCTTGGGCAAGGGTTGTGGTGGTGGAGTTTGGCACTCATGAGCAAAGTGGTCTTCTTGTCCATACTCAAAACATCTCTTTGGCTTTGGCTTCGGCTTTGATTGTTGTTGTTGAACTTGAGCCTTCTTCTTCTCTACACTTGCCACATATCCAATGCCACTTCTATCCATCTTCATGATGGTGTTCATGAGTAGCTCACTTTGGAGATGCTTGCCTCTTGCAAACTTGCTCAATCCAACCTTGAGATGCCCTTTCTCCATCTTGAGCTTCTTGTTCTCTTCCTTGAGAACATCATTGTTCTTCTCTTCCTTGAGCTTCTTGTTTTCTTCTTTGAGCTTCTCATTCTCAAGGATCAACTCTTCATCATGATCAAGAGTTTCTAGCACAATGGCGTTGTGGCTTTTGATCTCTTCAAGATCTTTCTTGAGCTTCTCATTATCACTCTTGAGCTTAACATACTCATCATAGTCATTGCACTCAACCACTTGCTTGACTTTGCCACTAGATCCTTGCTCAATGCTCTCATCAATTAAATCATCACATGATGTAGCTATATCAATCTTAGCAACATGGTTAGTAGCATCATGTGGCTCATTTGGTAAAAATTGTTGAGCAATAACAAGAGTATCATAATTGATCTTTAGAGTTGTATATTCATCTTTTAGCTTGTTGTGGCTAGTGATGAGCTCATTGTGCACCCACTCAAGTTTATCATGTTTATCTTTAAGCTCTTAGAAGATTTGAGCTCCTTGAGTTTGGATGATATAACATCATTTGTTTCTCTAAGCTCATCATTAGTCTTTTCCAATGTATCACATTTTGCTAAGAGTGAATCATTTTTAGCATCAAGCTTTTCATTTTTAGCTCTACTCTTTCTAATGATCTTAGTGTATTTTCTTAGTATTTTGACAAGATCATCATATGAAGGTGAATCATCATCATCGCTATCGCTATCACCATCACTAGCTTGCTCATCATCACTACTATCATCATTATTAGTTACCTTGCATTCACCCTTGGCCATAAGGCATAGGTGTGTAGAGGATGATGGCAATGGTGGCGGTGAAGATGGAAGATCAATAGCAATGGTGGCCACCTTCTCATTATCACTATCATCATCGGATGATCCAATAGATGAATCAATGTCCGTGAGCCAATCACCGACGATGTAGGCCTTTCCACTCTTCTTCTTGTAGAAGTCCCTCTTTTTGCCATCTCTCATCTTGTATGGCTTGTTCTTTTTCTTCCCATCTTCATCTTCATTGCTTGAGTCATCTTTCTTGCCCTTGTTCTTGTTCTTGAACTTGTCTTTCTTGGGCTTTGTGCATCGATGGGCTAGATGGCCAAGTTCTCCACAATTGTAGCAATCCATCTACGAGATTGGCTTTCTTCTTGAGCTTGTGAAGAACTTCTTCTTCTTGCCATCGAACTTGATGCCACTCTTGTTGAGCTTCTTTAGCATCTTGGCGGTCTTCTTCACCATGAGAGCAAGACTCTCATCATCATCTTCTTCATCACTTGAGCTCTCATACTCAAGTCTTGCTTTGCCCTTATCTTGGCTAGCTTTGAATGCTAAGTCCTTCTCTTTCTTCTTGGTAGAGGATGAGCCATCTTGTGGCGTGATGTGCATGTAAATCTCATGAGCATTGATCTTTCCTAAGATTTGTGTCAGTGTAGCGGTGGAAAGATCACCTTGATGTAGCATGGTCACAATATGCCCATATTTGTCAATGGCGAGGACACTCAAGATCTTTCTCACAACATCGGATGGTGACATTTGAGTAAGTCCAAGCCCATTGACTTCCTCTACAAGAACATTTAAACATGAATACATCTCATTAGCACTTTCTTTGGGAAGCATCTCAAATGAATTTAGCTTTTTAATTACAAGATGATAGCATTCCTCACGCTCACTCTTGGTTCCCTTATGGAGCGCACAAATGTCCGACCATAGTGCATGGGCGTCTTTGTGGTTCCTTACACGGTTGAACACATCTTTGCAAAGGCCTCTAAAGATGGTGTTGCGAGCCTTTGCATTCCACTTTTCATAATTAACCTCATCGCCTTGTAAGTTAGTAGCATCCCGAGGTTTTGGGAAGCCTTGTGAGGCGGCTCTAAGTATACCAACGTCTAGAGCTTCTAAGTACGCCTCCATGCGGATTTTCCAATATGGAAACTCATCTCTCTCAAAGATAGGAGGAGGTCTATCCTCGTGAGACATCTTGCTTAAAGCGATTAAGCTTAAAACATGAGCACGAGGCTCTGATACCAATTGAAAGGATCAAGATGCCCAAGAGGGGGGGGGGTGAATTGGGCTAATTCTAAATTTTCTTGCAATAATTAAATCCTACGGTTAGCCCAATTAACCCCTTGTGCCTAGAAAAGTGTTTCTATTAAACTAACGCACAATGGACTTGCAACCTATGTTCCAAACTTACTATAGCATGACAATTCTATGAATGTAAAGAAAAGTATTGAATTGCTCAAAGTAAATGCTCAAAGTAAATAGAGAGAGAGAGGAACACGGCGATGTTTTGCTGAGGTATCGGAGAGTCGCCCCTCCCCACTAGTCCTCGTTGGAGCACCCACGCAAGGGTGTAGCTCCCCCTTGATCCGCGCAAGGATCAAGTGCTCTCTATGGGTTGATTCTTTGACACTCCGTCGCGGCGAATCACCCAAAACCGCTCACAACTTGAGTTGGGTCACCCACAAGCTCCGCCGGGTGATCACCAAGCTCCCAATCACTACCAAGCCATCTAGGTGATGGCAATCACCAAGAGTAACAAGAACGAACTCTCACTTGACCACGCGAAGCCTAATGAGAATGGTGGATGCACACTTTGCTACTCTTGATTCACTAATGAGTCTACTCTCTTGGATTCTCAAATCTCAATTACCTCACTAAGACCTTGCTCTTCTTGGCACTCACAAACGTGTTTCTCAGCTGTTGGAATGAGCAAAAGTAACTCCACACACGAGTGGGGCTTCTATTTATAAGGCAGCCTAAAAAACAAACCGTTATGAGCTTCTGCGGGGTGACCGGGCGCTCCGGTCAGTTCAACCCGCACACCAGTGTTTAATTGTTGACCGAACGCTGTCAGGGTCCGATCACCACTGACCGGACACGTCCGGTCACATTAAACCCTCACTGGAACCTTACTGTACTCGACCAGACGCTGAACCCCCAGGGTCCAGTCAGTACTGACCGGATACGTCCGGTCACAGAATTCCTTCTCTAGAACCTTACTGAAGTCGACCGGACGCTAGACCTCAGTGTCCGGTCACTTGCCCTCTCTAGTGTTTGGTCGCACTGAACGCAATCTGCTTGATCAAATGAACTGACTGGACCCTGCGGCTAGCGTCCGGTCGCACCGGAGCCAGCGTCCGGTCAGCATTTGACCCTCCATTCACTTCCAACTCTCGAGCATATGTGAATGAAGTTTGCTCCATCGGATCTTAGGCATATGTAGGAGCTACCTAGTGCTAGTTTTAACAAGTGTGCACCACACCTAACTCATTAGACTCACCTTGGTCAAGCTACCCGTCCATACACCCCTTAATAGTACAGCCAAAGGAAAAACAAAGTCCAAAACTACTCTAAGTGTCTCTCCAACTCCAATCGACACTTAGAACTAGTCATCCTTAACCTTGTCGTCCATCCTTTGAAAACTGAAACAATTTCCATCGTAGGGGTATGACCACCTCGATTGCCCAATCAATCTCCATTACCATGACCTAACTTAATTGCCTCTGCAAAACACACGTTAGTCATAGTAATCTTATATTGTCATTAATCACCGAAATCCAACTAGGGGCCTAGATGCTTTCACACACATACCACTTTCTAATGTTTCACCTTTTTATGTTGCACAGTGTCCGAAGAAGACATATCGGTGGAACGCGGGTCCCATTCAAGGTTGAAGAAATGGAGGGGAAGTACCTAAAACAGCTGGCGAGAAACAATGAATGCGGGTTTTATGTAATGTGGGCAATGCTTCGCTACGTCGGCGAAAAATTAGAAGAAGCAAATAAGTTGGTGTGTATAATCCCCATTTCATTTATGTCTGTTAATAATTCAACAAAATGATTTACTGATTCCTCTTTGGATATCATCTTTTTTGAATGACAGCGCAAGAAATATAACCACGAAAGGCTGTTAGACATGGAGATCGTCACACTGCAATCGATGCTGGTAAAATTCATCTTAGCCGAGGTATTTGAAAAAGATGGAGTATTTTCCATCACACAATCCGTGAAGTTCAAGGACTAGTATGGCCCAGAGCGGCTCGCTAGATTATTGTAAGAAGTATGAGAAGCATGCTTCATCTTATCGAATAATTTCTTTTTTATTTTGAGGGATCGAGTTCTTGATAAGAACATTTGAACTGTAACCGTAACATTTGTAATGTTTAATATTGATGGACATGTCGTCTACATAGCGTATATAAAGCAAAACCCGATTCCATGAAAAAATATAAATTAAAATAAATTATAAAACAATAAAAAATGAATGGGCCATCATTGTCGGTTAGCAACAAACCAGCAGTGTTGTTGTAACCTTCACTACCAGTTAGAAATAAACCGACAGTGTTGGCCAACATGGCACTACCGGCTTGATCCACAAACCAGCAGTGTTAGCTTATCCCATCACTACCGGTTCTTTTCACAAACCGGCAGTGCTCGTTATGACAACACTGTCGGTTAAAACACAAACTGATAGTGTTTGATAGAACTAAACTCTACCGGGTGGTCTAATGAACTGGCAGTGTTGGTGGACCGGAGCTCTGCCGGTTCTATAAAGAACCGGCAGTGAAGTTGAAGAACACTACCGGTTTGTAGGAACCGACAGTGATAGCTGACCCTCATCACTACCGGTATGGTTGTGCCGGTTCAAAATCTGGCAATGATGGGGTGTTATGAACCGGCAGTGAAGTGCTATTCTGATGTAGTGTACTCCAATATATATATATATCTTTAGATTTAGGGTGTATATGACTCGACGAAGCATATGTAGACGAAGTATATGATCATACTAGACCATTTAGGGTAGCAAAGTATGCAAGTATACATAGAGTATATTGTTACTTATTTTATATACTACTATCATAGTATTATAATAACATATTAAAAATATGGGGTTTTTAAAAAAAAATCATGTAGTAAGAATTGTAGTATCTTAAAATGAGTTGTCGATGGCAAAAAGTGATGTCCCACCATCGACACACGAAGCAAGCCAAGAGAAACACGTGGAGCAGATCCTAAGTAGATCCCGCTATCGGCACACGAAGCAAGCCATCGACACACCGAACCGGATGGCCATGACCTAGGGCATGCTAGTCAATTTGACCTGCAATTGACAAGGAAACAAGATTGATCAGTAATATAAGGTGAAACATGCCGGTGTTTGTCCAGACAGTTCCAAATGTGTGGCCAAGTAGCCGATGAGATAAGGCTATCAACTAGAGAGTCTATATCCAGCATGTTCATAATGCATGGTAAGTAAAAAATGAGCATATAAGCAATTGTCATTTACTCAATTGTATAGATCTAAACAACCGATGATCATGAAAACATACAAAAGATGTAAAAAGTAGGTGCAGAAGCATTCATGTTCAATGATAAACATACAAGCTTTCAACCAAGACAAAAACAAGTAAACAGTCAATATATTCTCAATGTGCGAGCCATCGGCTAAAACAACCGATGAAAGCTCTAGTTTGGTTTTGGTTAATTGATGAAACCCTAAGTGCTAACCTAGTTTATCAAAGTGATTATGAGATAGGTAGCACTACTCCTAGTGATGAAGCAATGGCGAAGATCATGACGATGGTGATGGCATGGTGATGATCAAATGCTTGAACTTGGAAAAGAAGAAAGAGAAAAACAAAATGCTCAAGGCAAAGGTATAAATAGTAGGAGCCATTTTGTTTCGGTGATCAAGACACTTAGCGAGTGTGCTCATTTAGGTTAGATAATCATACTATTAAGAGGGGTGAAACTCGTATTGAAATGTGGTTATTAAAGTGCCACTAGATGCTCTAACTCATTGCATATGCATCTAGGATCTAGTGGAGTGCTAACACCCTTGAAAGTATTTGTGAAAATATGCTAACACATGTGCACAATGTGATACACTTGGTGGTTGGCACATTTGAGCAAGGGTTAGAAACTTCACCGATGGAGTGTCCGCCCGTAGAGTGCGGACAGTCCGACGGTGCCACCGGCGCCCTATATAGAAAAAACAGGGGTTCACAGAGTGACCGAATGCTGGTGGTGCTGTGACCGGATGCTGGGTTCAGAGTCCGATTAGTGACTGCAGTAAGCACACGGTCTCGGTCTTGTGACTGGACGCTGGCGTGTAAACTGACCAAACGCTGGCAGGGTGCGTCCGGTCAATGCTGACGTACGCTGACGTGAGGCGCACAGAGGAAATGTTGTGTGACCGGACGCCAGGTGAGTCCGGTCGAGCATGACCGGACGCGTCTGGTCGTGAAATTTCGCATTTAGAACCTTTTTGGAAACGACCAGACGCTGGGGTCCTGCGTCCGGTCACTTTCTAACTATCGCGTCCGGTCATCACTTGACCGTTGAGATCGAGCAATCAATGTTTGAAGCCGATGACACATGGCGAGCATCGAGCGACCGGACGCTGGGGTCCTGTGTCCGGTCGAACTGACCGGAGCATCTGGTCACCCCGTGTTGTGCCCAGTGAAGGGGTACAACGGCTCTATTTCGTGGGGGCTTCTATTTAAGCCCCACGGCCGGCTCAAGCTCACTCTCTTGGCCATTTGCATTGACATAGCAACCTTGTGAGCTTAGCCAAAGCCCTCCCACTCATCTCCATCATTGTTTCTTCATCATTGTGAGATTTGGAGAGAATCCAAGTGCATTGCTTGAGTGATTGCATCTAGTGGCACTTGGCATTCGTGTTTCACTGCAGGATTCACTTATTACTCTTGGTGGTTGCCGCCACCTAGATGGCTTTGAGCAACAAGGATCATTGTGCGGAGGTTGGTGATTGTCTCCAGCTCCGATCGTGGTGATTGTGAGGGGTCTTGTGCCTTCCCCGGCGGAGAGCCGAAAGGTAACTCTAGTGGATTGCTTATGTCATTGAGTTACCACACTTGTGGGTTGGTTCTTCTAGTGTCCAATTATGTGGACGAGGTTCGTGCAACACCTCTTAGCCATCGAACCACCAAGTGTTGGTCGACACAATGGAGACTACCGTGCCGGCAAGCACGTGAACCTCAGGAGAAAAATTGGTTGTCTCTTGCCCTTTTGGTATTCTCCTGGTGATTGATTTAGTATTCATCTTGTGATTGGTTCACTCCTCTACATGACAGTATAATCACCCTACTCACTCATTTATATTCTTGCAAACTAGTTGTGGCAAGCTCTTTAGTGTAATTAGAATTAAGAGCTTGCTTTGTTATTTTAAGTTCATCTAGTGGAGCTTTTTAGAGTAGCAAGATTGAGAGCTCTTAGTAAGTAGTAACATTGCAAGTTGTGTGCCTAGTAATCATTGCAACTAGAATTGTTGGATAGGTGGCTTGCAACCCTTGTAGAGCTAGAGCAAGTTTGCATTTCGCTATTTGTCATACTAATCAAATTGCTCTAGTTGATTTGTAGTTTTTAAATAGGCTATTCACCCCCCCTCTAGCCATATTAGGACCTTTCAATCGATTCTAGTAAAAGAAGACTCGTAACATGCAAACACTCGACATTAAATGTGGATAAATCCATACACCTATCTGATCTAACCTATTATCTCTAACAGTGGGGTTTGAGCCAGACCGATGCAACCATGATAAAGATAACAGATTAAACTTTCAAAGAATATGAATCTATACGCTGTTAACAGAATCATGAAAACATGTTGTGATCAAGAAAGCATAGGCAATCAGCTAAATAGCTGATGTGGACACAGCATGCAGCCAGAGGCTATGTTCGACCATAAGCAAGACTTACTATTTAACGATTTTTGATCTATAGTGCTAACAGTGGGGGTCGACCGGATCGATGGCAGCCATAATAGCAGTCTAGACTAGATTTCATTAACTAGCAAGCTTTACTTAGGGTTTAACACATCTGACCACATGCTATCTTTGATCAAGATTGGACCAAAACAGCTAAGCTAACCAAAACCATCGTCAAAGCAAGATGTAAACAGGGAAAAGCAACAAGATGATGATGTAAAGAGATATAAAGCCGATCTGCTTCAATCTTAATTGGGCAAGGGATGATTTGTTACAAATAGTAAGAATACTAGTTATAACAAGATCAATAACTAGCAAATCTATTAAAAACATCAAGAAAACCCTATCAATCTTAATAGATTTAGCCGATAACTCATCTATATTAAAATTTGTATGAGATATGAGCTAGGCCGATGCAACCGTACAAATTTTGACAAGAATTGATGGTAACTTGTATCAGTAATTGTAAGAGATATGAGCCAGACTGATGCAACCTTACAATTAACTGATGACAACTAACTTATATCAAGCTTGTAAGAGGTTAGACCTAACTGATGCAGCCTTATAAACAAAATATAAGTCATGACGGATACTCATAGACAAACTAGAGGTTGGACTTAATAGATAACAGTCTGCTTGCCAAAGAACTCGCCGAAATCTACTATACTCCTACTCCTAAGGGGTGGCGTAAGCCAAAAAGTAAAGGTACTAATTTTTGATTGATCACTGAGATATCTTTTACAATAGCCGGGGTCCAATATTTATAATCGAGGCTTGACTACGAGTCCTGGTTGAATAAGACCGATCATAAAACTTTGGAAAAAAAACAAAACATCTAATTTAAGATAACTTGGAGTCCAAACTTCCCCTTCTACGGAGTCCGTCATGTTTTCTTACTCCCGATCAATGCTGTTTTCGCTGCTAGGGTCTCCTTGAGATGACGAACTCATCATGGCTCTTTTCGGTACATTCTGAATTATGGGGTCTCATGCAACGAACCACATTTTGGTGTCAACACATGCCCCCCAATTTAGGGATAAATGACTTTATTCTGAAATTTTCCCTCGTACCATTTTTGAGAGTCATTGGTACGCCTTTACTGGAGACTAAGAGAACTGCTCTGGGCCCGCTGGTTATGTTCCATCACTTAATGTTTTCTATCATTCATAAGCTTTACAGGCATGTCATTCCTTTGTCATCATCCCACATTCCAAGGCTTCATGGGCGCACAGTTGGTTCACCGGCGTCTGGACTCAACTCCCCTAATGAGCATAAATATCGGCCCGACTCCACCAGAAAATCTCAAGCTTCAACCATTGTTGGTATATTTAAGGCACACAGATAAATCCATAAGCGCATGGATACCGCTGTAGCTTTCACCGTGAAGTATTCCAAGTATTGTATCCATAGGAAAATGTGTAAGACTAACTACGATCTAACTTAACTAGGTGTAGCAACAAGGTTAAGATAAATAGGAGCGTAGAGAGGAAATCTATGATTCTCTTGTTCTAACTTGGGTAAGCTATGTATTGTACTATTCAACTGGGGACATTACTTAAGGAAAGACACTAGCAGAGGATGCTTTCCATAGTAACCATGTCCTACTTGCTCTACAAATGGGAGGTGGACTATAGAGGATTCAACGAGGCTATAAGAGTCACCCTCGCGAGCTACCACCGATCCAGAATGCAGGATGCATCCATAAGTAACCAGAGTCTAAGCACCATGCTTACACTACAATTACTACTTTACTCTTCCTAGATAAAGAATAAAGCACTCAAACGAGTTGTGAACCTGATGAACAATATAAACAAGAAGCTTACTTGAATCAGAAGTAGATTACAAGAGAAATCTCAGAGGCAAGTTCAGATAGAACTTGGATCCACCAAGGTACAAGCCATAGAGAGAGGACCGATAGGCCGGCATCGCCTCCAAACTTTTCCCTCACTCTCCATATCACCATTATTTACAAGACTAGATCCTATGGAGGACTAATCTTCTCTTGATAGCTGGCTCTGATCCTGAAGATATGAATTAGGGTTTTAGGGATCTACTAAGAGAGGGGGGTAGGGGCTAATATATATAGGCCAGAGCCTCAATCCTGAGCCCTCAGATCAAACCGACTTGAATAAATGGTGAAGATAGGATCTCAATGGCGGTGGGAAACTGACTTACGAAGCGGAGGCTAACTTGTGGGACCCATAGGCCGGTCGGCCTACAGGTGGGGCCGACCAGACCACATGGCAGCCCCTCAGGGTTTGCTTCAGTGGAGAGCCTCCTAGAGTCTTCTAGAATCTTCCCACACTGTTTATGCGGTGGAATTCCATAATTTCCTTTGATGAATAGGCCCCACTTGATGGTTTTCTGGATAAACCCTGCTGAAAACACAGATTCACCAAAACTCATAGAATTTATTAGTTTAAACCCTTATACCTATGTTTGGTGCTGGAATTAAGTATAAATGCAGGTTATGTTGATGGTTTATAATTGGTGTTAGTGACCGTCAACAAGCTCCCCCAAACTTAACCTTTGCTAGTCCCTGAGCAAAGCTACACTCAGCAAAGGATCAGGAGTTGCTATAATATTTTCACGCCTCAAAAGTACACATGCGTTCAATCAAAAATTCTGCTCTGGATTAGAATAAACTAATTTGACTTTCAAACTTACCCATATTACCTTCAACCATGGGGCTTCTTTATCTTCACTTAGGTCTTGAGCAATTGAAACATAGAACGATCAAGTCAAGCACTATGTCTTAAGTTCTTTGTTTCACCATTGTTCTAGAGTTTTTATAAGTTTTCAAAATAAAACTCAGAGATTCCATTATATGACACTCTCAAGTCTCTCAATATATATGGTATTTGTGGATCCTCACCAAGGCAATAAAGATGTTATTCCTTTTCTCTTCCTACTACTAAGGCTTATGTGGAGTTCATAGGTAGGGAGAAAGTAAGAGCATACTTGCAATGCATATATTGTAAAGTCAAATAACAGATCTAAAGAGAGTTGAGTCATACAATCAAATCAAGATGTGCATGTGTGTGGATATAAATAGTGGCTAACCAAATTCTACTTTGCTCCTTGAAAACATATCTCTCTTTTGAAACTTGAAAACATTTGCTAGAGAGCAGGGGCTATCTTATTCATCTTTTTTTTCAGGCGGGCATCTCAGTACCCATTGTTTTAGATATCTCAGACACTTCTCCATTTTTTTCTCAATCTCTTTTCTTTTCTTTCTTTTTTACTTTTGAATAACCTTTGCATAGCCCCATGTCTCTTTTCTGCAACAAAACTTTGAGAGAGATATCAATAAGAACCGAGAGCATTTATTTTGTTGATGGAAAACCTAACAAGCATGTTTTTGGGTTCACTCCCAGTGTAGGAGTAGAACATTTTTGGATGGATCTAGTTGGAAGGCATGTTTTTGTGCCAATCCCCAGTGTAGGAGTAGTGCATATGTGGGTGGTGTGTACGTGATCTTGATTTTAAGAGCATGACAAATCTCTCATAATGGTCAATAAAGCTTGACAAAACTCAATGCAAAAGCAAACAACATATATGTGGAAGTTTTCCTAGCCTAAATAACATGTATGGCTCTAGTGGGAATTCAAGCTTTGTCATACATGAACTCATCATATAGCATTTTTGTGTTTTTCAAAAGATAAATCTAAGGAACTTTAGTGTCACATGGAACAAGATAAATAGTAGCTCCGATCATCTCATATCATATCTGTCAATTACCTAGACTTAGATCAAGCATATGCTACCCACGAGTTTCAAGTTCAGAGTAAATCCTTATATCAAAACAATCTTATCCATGACTCGGGAGAATTCAAGGCTAGAAACTAGGTACTTAAAAGGAATTACAATAAAGCAACTATTCATTATTTCCATTTTAAGAGATTATTCTGAGTTCTCTTTATTTTATTCAACTCTTAAAAATAAATTAAAGCAAACTAGACACACTTTTTATTTTATTTTCAATTTTACTAGATCACACATTATTACTATAGATGACTAATGTAAAGATAAATTTTTATTTTATTTTTCATTCATTATTTTTTAACTATTAAAAAGAAACTAAAATTAAAACAAAAAGGGGAAAGAATACTTACCTGGATAAACGGGAGTGCTTCTCCCCCAAGCCAACTCTTTTAGTGAGGGTTCGGTATTGTAAGTCCTTCGAACAAGACTTCTTCTTGTGAAGTTCATTGATCAAGTACCTTGGTTTGCTCTGAAGATGAGAATTCTTGAGGTGGCGTCTCTAATGGTGATGTCACTTTCTTTCACCAAACCTGTCTTTGTTTTAAGTTTTTATTTTGGTTTGACAGGTTCATGACCTTCACTTGTAGAAACTGGAGAGTCGATTATGTTTTCCTTACACTTTGCTTGAAGTGTGTCCTGCTCATAAGACAAGGTAGAGATCAAGTGTATGAGCTTTGTTGGTGGGAAAACACCAACAGAATGAAAAACTTTATTTATTCTTCTCTAACCTTAGGCACATGGGACAAGATAAAATTGATGTTATGCACTTTGTTTAATTATAACAAGGGTGGTAAGATCAGAAGATTGAGCATGAATATAGCATTTAAGTACATTTGGCCAAAAGGGTTAAATTGCTTAACATATTGAAGGATTGTCTTTTTCTACATAATATATCAATCTTTACATGATTATGACTATCATCTTCCAGAGATAAGTTGTGCACTTTTTAACTCATTTGGTTAAGACTATGAGATCAAGAAAGTGGTGCTAGGAACAAGATTAACATGTTGAGTTAATCAGGTTGAATCAAGTATTGAAGTTGTAACCCAAACATGTTTGTTTCTTATTTGTGTGCCTACTAGAATCAAGAAAAGCTTTTTAAATAATGACAATTTACCTTAGGATGTTACCTTTTTCATTAGAGCGTGAAGGCCCCATATGACAAAGGTTAGATGACTCATGATGATTCTTCCCTTTTGCTTGAAGTTTTCCTTGCTCGGCTAGTCTCGTATCTTGAGCTATTCATGAGCTTCTTGTTTCCTAGATCGCACCTTTTCTTTCTCATCCTTTTGTCATGTCATCTTTTTGCTTCTTTGATCTTGCCACTTCATTGGTCCTTCCGCCTCACCCTTTGTTTTATGCACTCATCTTCTTCCTCTTTGTTCCATAGCTATAGTGGTGGCTGGGTTTGTAGATTCATGCCAAACCATGAACAGGCTTAGCTCATATTCATTCATCCAGTTCTTCCATCCATCATAAATGAGTTGTGTCTTCTTTGCACAATGTTATTGGAGTTCATCATGTGCCTAGAATCATCTTCGATTTGAATTCATCTTGTGACTTACCAATATTGATGTGAGAGTTTCTTGTAGGGGTTAGTCCATAAAATATCCAGTGCCTACTAAACCATACTATTGGCTTAAAATCAACCTAGACACCACGTCTAATTTGATTTAGGAAGACATTTTAACCCAAGCACCATGCTTAATTTAAAAGCCTTTTAAAGTAAAATCAGCACACCTTTTGGTTCAAGAATCAAACTATACACCATGCCTAATTTAATTTAGGAAAACAGTTTAAACTAAGCACCATGCCTAATTTAGAAGATGTAAGATCATACTCCAAACCTTAAGCATACTATAGTAAACAAAGGTAGCATAAAAGCATTATAGAGATTTATTCAAATAGAGATGAAAGAGAATGATTGTTATTTAGCAAATTGAGCATGGCTTAAAAGTAGAGACAACCAAGATGAATTAGCAACATGGCATAAGATTTTTTAGAGAAGCTCATCCCCCACACTTGAATTTTGCAAGGCAAAATCAAGTTTGGATGGATGTGATTTAATGTTGCATGATGATTGGTTGGACATACCTTGAGTCATCATCGTTCGTCCTTTTTGCTTCAAACCTAGAATGGTTAGTGACAATAACACCCGAAGAAATATTTTTCACAATTATGTTTCTATGCTCATTTTCATACAAGAATGGATCGAGTTTGGAACAATGATATACGTGATCGCCTAGAGGTAGCACCAATTGAAGAAAAGCTTATCCAACATCGGTTGAGGTGATTTGGCCATGTCCAAAGGAGACCTCCAAAGGCACCAGTGCATTGTGAAGTCCTAACCCAAGCTAATAATATGAGGAGAGGTAGAGGAAGACCAAAATTGATATGGGAGGAGGCAATAAAAAGAGATTTAAAAGCTTAGGATATACCTAGAGATCTATATTTGAATAGGAGTACTTGGAAAGTAGCTATTGAAGTGTCTGAACCGTGACTTGGGGCTCTTAGTGGGTTTCAACTCTAGCCTACCCCAACTTGCTTGGGACTAAAAGGCTATGTTGTTGTTGTTGTTGTTATATTTCTATGCTCATTTTATAAGGGTATCATAGCAGAAGGTGAAAACTCATATTATCTTCTGAAAGTGCTTGTTTTAGGATAGAAGCTCGTCCTTGGGAAACCTTCGAATTGTGTTTCTAATTGGCGAAGTGGTTTCTCCTGCAACACCAGCCTTTGGATGCCTATCTCAAGATTCATGCCAACAAGATTTGTAATATTTATAATAAACATATGCATTTATAACAACCCTTTCGAAGTCTTTATGAACAGAAAGTATGAGGGGGTTGAAGATCTCGTGTGTGGCAATGTTGGAAAGACCGATTGATTCATGAGATTTCTCATGTGAGCATGGATTTGATGAGGTGTTCATGAAATAACTTCCATGCTCATCGATGTCATCTTCCTTTTCAAGCTCCAGAGGTGTTTCTTCATGAATGTCTATAGGCGGAAACATTGTCTCCATTATTCCATTCCTATGACATTTATTGGATGTTTTATTGTCCAAGATTTCTCATGGATTATTGGCTCTCGGGTTGATCTCGTCTAAGACCTCCTCCAAACTTGGATGAGTCTTGTTTATTAAAGAGGTTGATTTAAGCTCACCGTTTGGATCTAAGCCAAGTTTGGATTCAACCCATAAGGCTTCATCCTTATCCATCTATTATTTAGCAACGTCATATAAGTTCTTAATATATTCTAGCCATTGTCATTGCTCTTTTTGGTTATCCTTGTGGCCTTCATGACTCCTATAATTTGGGTGTCTTGGTGGATTTCTAGGATCATCATGAGTTTTAGGAGAAAGAGCATAAGAGGAATCATCGGGGTCAAAGATGGGTTTGAATGAGACATCTAATGTGGGCATATAAGGTGAGAAGATAGGAATTGCTTTTAAATGACTTGACTCTCCTTCTATGGGTTCACTAGACATACCATCCTAGAATTCTTCCCAATGTCCTACATGAGAATAAGGACACTTTCTAAGAGATCCCTTCTTGAGAGGAATTAAATTATATTCGCTCGAAGGTCTCTAGTGGAACTGAAAGTTTAAGCTTTTCCCAAAATCATCAAAAAGATCATCCTCATAAGAAATTTCAAAAGGTTGAATTTCTTCTTGCTTTGGAGGATTTGGATTTTGGGATATAGATGGTTCAGGATTGATAGCTAAACCTTGGGATTGAAGTGGTTGTGATTTGGCTATCAAAACTTCCTCTTCTTATTCAGGAGATGATTCCTTCTCTTCCTCAAGGAGTTTATTATGATTGCTAGTGCAGGAAGTTTTACCACTAATCTTATCAAGCATAGACCTTGCTTCATGTTGACGGTAGTTAACATTCATCACAAGCCATCAATATAACTTGTATAAATGGCTACAATGGATCACCAATATAGACTTAGGGGTCTAAACTGACAAATTCCACGAGTTTTGGTGAATCTGTGTTTCCAGCAGGATTTATTCAGAAAATCACCAAGGAGGACCTATTCATCAAAAGAAATCATGGAATTCCACCGCATAATCAACGTGGAAAGACTCAAGAAGACTCCAGAAGGCAAATCACCGAAGCGAGACATGTGTCTCTGACACATTGGGCCACCCGGCCCCACCTATTAGCCTCATTGTTATGTTGGTTTTCTACCGCCTTAAGGATTGCATCTCCACCGTTTTTAAGTTAGTTTGATCTAAGGGCTCACGTTGGATGCTTCGGGCTATATATACCAGCCTGCACCACCTCTCTAGGGCATGTCTCATTTGATCCTGAGAGCTGAGAAGCCAGAAACCCTAATCCATATGTCCACTAGGATCAGAGCTAGGAATCAAGAGAAGATTAATCCTCAATAGGATCTAGTCTTGTATTAGAGACAGTGAGATAGAGTGAGAGGGAAGACTTTGGAGGAGTCCTGGCCTGTCGGTGCTCTCTCTATGGCTTGTACCTTGGTGGAATCAAATTCTTCTTGAGCTTGCTTCTGAGAGTTCTCTAGTAATTGACTTCTAATTCAAGTAAGCATCTTGTTCATATTGTTCTTTAGGTTTGTGACTCTCTTTTGAGTACTTTAATCCTTGTAGCTCCTGGGTTAAAGTAGTATTCATAGGGTAAGCATGGTGCTTAGACTCGGTTACTCGTCGATGTACCCTATTTTCTAGATCGGTGGTAGCTCGTGAGGGTGACTTTTATAGCCTCATTGAATCCTTTGTAGTCCACCTCCCGTTAGTAGGCCTAGCAAGACATCGTTGCTATAGGAAATATACTTTGCTTGTGTTTTCTTTAGTAATATCCCTAGAATTGAACAATAGAAGACAAAGCTTATCGAAGTTAGAACTAGAAGACCTTAGCAGTCTCCTGTATGCTCCTATTATCTAGCCTTGATTGTGAAGTTGGGATAAGTTAGATTTAGTTATTCTCACACATGTTTTCTCGAGTTTGATATAAAACTAGGTACTCCTGGTGAAGTGCTACATCTGTATAATATCCGTGTGCTTGCGGATTATTCTGTGTGCATTCATTTATACCGACAAGCATTCCTGGCGCCGTTGCTAGGGAAACGGTTGCTGAGTTAACTTCAAACCTAGCTTATCCTTGTATCACTTTATCTTTTGTTTTTCTTTTTACCATGGATCTAGAATCCACCCCTATCTACCAATATGGTGCACCCACGAGCGCAAGCCTATACTCAAAAGAATCTTCAAAGCCTATCCTAACACCTGGCTATGGGCTACGCTCGTGTTCAATCAACATGGTTCAAGATCAACCCTTTTTGGGTGAAGATGATGAAAACCCCTATTCTCACCTACTTGAGTTTGAGTAGACCTGTGCATGCCTACGCATTGAGGGCATGTCAGACGAAACCTTACGATGGAAGCCTTTTCCTTTCTCTTTGATGGGAAAAGCTAAACTTTGGTATAATCTCACCAAAGGGAGTAGACAAGAAGATTAGGAAGCCCTGTGTTCTAGCTTATGCTTACAATTCTTTCCCATCTCTAGAGTAGTCAGACTTTGTTTAGAGGTTCTATCTTTTAAACAAAAGAAAAAGAATCTCTAGGCATGACATGGGAACGCTTTAATACTCTTATTAATACTGGCCCTGACCTTGCCATTCAAGATCCTATTCTTCTTCAACACTTCTATATGGTCTTGATAGGAAAACCTCGAAGCTTCTTAATACGGCCTCAGGAGGCTCGTTCTTGCATGTCTCCACCAATGCAGGGAGAAGCATTCTTACAAAAAAACTTAGAGAACATTCCCAAAGAAGTAGGAGAGAAGCCATTAGAGGAAGAATCCTAGATAGCTGAACCTGAATGTTTATCAGACCCATCATCAACTTCAGCTATCCCAAATCCTGAACCATCGAAAAAGGAGGAAACGCTAATTTCGGACTTCATGCTTGAATTCGAGGATGAACTTTTCGATGAATATGGAAATACCTCAAATTACCATACTATGAGGAGACCCCATAAGTCTAGGAAATCATCATCCAATGAAGAACCTTTAGACCCATCTGAGTAAGCTTTCCTTAAAAAGACTATGAAAGAACTAGTGTCTATTATAAGCAATGAATGGTTAGAAGAATCAAAGTTTTCCACTGATGTTATTCATTTAGATTAACCTTCTATATCCATTCGTTGCCAAATTAATAAATCTCCTTTCAATGCTCTTTACAATCCTATTGTGGGTGTTAATATCATGTCTACATCTTTCACTCTTCATTTATTGAAACACATGCCATTGACCCCAACAACAAAGTTATTGAAAAGTCTTTCAGGACACATTCTCTCGAGTTTGGGAATTTTGTATGTCCACCCTATCTAGGTAAAAGGAACCAAAGTTCATTTGAGCTTCTATATCTTTGATATTATTGAGTTTGACCTATTGATAGGACAACCAATCGAAAGACTTATCCAAGAAGGACAAACGGGGAAGTTGAATATAAGGCTTGGGAAAAACTTTAAGCTTTCTATACCCATTACTCATTCTCTAAATGCTGAGAGTGAGCAATTCCTAAGGAAGATCCAATGGAAGGGGTTAATGTTGCATCTCTTGATTATTTGATTGAACCCAACCATGAAGATGATGCTCGATTCTTCATCGAGTAAGAAGAGGAAAATCCTATGGAGGCTGAACCTCTAGATGAATTAATGGAACCACCTAAGCCCACCATTGAGCTTAAAACCCTACCTTCTGGTCTTAGATATGCTTCTCAATAATGATCAGGATCCTCCCATGATCATAAGTAATAAACTTTCTCAGGAAGAAACCATACGCCTGCTAACTGTCTTAGAAAAGCATTATTCCGCTTTTGGCTATTCACTTCAAGACCTTAAGGGAGTTAGCCTCGCTCTTTACACCCATCGCATCCCTATAGATTCTAACTCTATACCTTCTAGGGAGCTCCAACGTAGGCTTAATAATGCGATCAGAGAGGTTGTTAAGAAAGAGGTTTTGAAACTCTTGCACGCCAGGATTATCTATCATGTGCCGCATAGTGAGTGGGTTAGCCCTATTCAAGTTGTGCCTAAAAAGGGAGGCATGGCTATTGTTAAAAATGAAAATAATGAATTAATCCCCCAAAGAACCGTCACTAGATGGCGGATGTGCATTGAATATAGAAAACTTAACAAAACAACAAAGAAAGATCAGTTTTCGTTGCCTTCATTGATGAAATGTTGGAGCGACTTGCGAATCACCCTTTCTTCTGTTTCCATGATGGGTATTCAGGTTATCACCAAATACCGATCCTTCTAGATGACCAAAGAAAAACCATCTTTACATGTCCATATAGAACTTATGCGTACCATTGAATGTCTTTTGGATTATGTAATACTACAGCTTCTTTTCAAAGATGTATGATGTCTATATTTTCTGATATGATTGAAGAAATCATGGAAGTTTTCATGGATGACTTTTCTGTTTATGGAAAAACTTTTGATGATTGTCTTGAAAATTTAGATAAGGTTTTGCAAAGATGTGAAGAAAAGCACTTAGTCCTTAATTGGAAAAAATGTCATTTCATGGTTAGAGAAGGCATAGTGCTTGGACACTTGGTGTCCAAATGAGGGATTGAGGTAGATAGAGCTAAAATTGAAGGAATTGAACAGTTACCTCCTCCCATAAATATCAAAGGGATCCATAGTTTCCTTGGTCATGCTAGTTTTTACCACCGCTTTATAAAAGATTTTTCTCATATTGCTAGACCACTTACAAATCTTTTAGCTAAGGATGTTCCATTTGAATTTGATGATGCATGTTTGAAATCTTTTAACATTCTTAAGAAAGCACTCATCTCTGCACCAATCACTCAACCCCCTGATTGGTCACTACCTTTTGAAATTATGTGTGATGCTAGTGATTATACTATGGGGGTAGTTTTGGGACAAACTAAAGATAAAAAGCATCATGCAATTGCTTATGCTAGCAAAACTCTGATAGAACCTCAACTTAATTATGCAACAACTGAAAAAGAACTCCTGGCTGTTGTTTTTGCTATTGATAAGTTTAGATCTTACTTAGTAGGAGCTAAGGTGATTGTTTATACTGATCATGCTGCTTTAAAATACTTGCTCACTAAGAAAGATGCTAAACCTAGATTAATAAGATGGATTTTGTTACTCTAAGAATTTGACTTAGAAATAAAAAATAAAAAGAGAGTAGAAAATTCTGTTGCCAATCACTTATCTAGAATGCAATTTGAGAATTCACAAGAACTGCCCATGAATGATTCGCTGCAGGACGACATGCTCTTCAAGGTCATAAAATCTGACCCCCGGTATGGAAATATTGTTAACTTTATGGTTGTAGGTTATGTGCCACCATGGGAGAACAAAAGGAAACTTATCTACAAAAGTTGTCTCCACATATGGGATGAACCGTACCTCTTCAAAGTCTGCTCTGATGGCCTGCTCATAAGGTGTGTACCAGTGGAAGAAGGCATCAAGATCATCGAACGATGCCACTCATCACCATATGGAGGACATTATGGTGCATTCCACACTCATTCAAAAATCTAGCAAAGTGGATTCTTTTGGCCAACCATGTATAAAGACACAAAAGACTTTATTAGGAGGTGTGGAGCATGTCAGAGGCACGGAAATATCAATTCAAGGGATGCCATGCCACTCACCAACAACCTTCAGATTGAGCTCTTCGATGTCTGGGGAATCGACTACATGGGACCTTTTCCAAAATCAAAGAACTGTGAATACACCTTGGTGGTAGTTGACTATGTCTTCAAGTGGGTTGAAGCCATGCCATGCAAAGCTACTGATGCAAAGAACTCTAAGAAGATGTTTGAAGAAATAATATTTCTAAGATTCGGAGTTCCAAGGATGGTGATTAGTGATGGAGGAACTCACTTCACTGACAAAAATTTTCACAATTACTTGTCAAAACATGGGATCCGTCATAATGTTGCTACTCCATACCACCCTCAGACAAGTGACCAAGTAGAAACATCAAATAAACAAATCAAGAATATTCTACAAAAGACGGTTAATGAGATGGGGACTGCATGGAAGGATAGACTACTAGATGCATTATGGGCTTACAAAATGGCCTATAAAACACCACTTGGAATGTCACCATATCAACTGGTTTATAGGAAGACCTATTATCTACCTATTGAGCTAGAATTCAAGCAATGTAACATGGACTTTGAAGCCACATGAATTAAGAGGAAGATGCAACTCTCTGAGCTTGATGAATGGCGTGAAAAAGCATATCACAACTCCAAGATTTACAAGAAGAGAATGAAAAGATGGCATGACAAGAGGATCAAGAAGGAGTTCACCCTCGGAGATAAGGTATTACTTTTTAATTCTAGGGTTAAATTATCAGGGAATGAAAACTTTGGAGCAAATGGGAAGGACCTTTTAAGGTGATAAGCACTTCGTCGCATGGAGTGGTAACACTTTAAAATGATGAAGGTACGTTATTCAAGGTAAATGGCCACCGTCTCAAGATGTTTCTAGAACCTAAAAAACACCTAAGGATTTGGATGAGGTAGATTTCCTGATTTTACCATAGATTTACACCTCTGCCATCCTCTTTATGTTTTGTAACGTGAAAATATACTTTTTGGGATTAGATAAGGATTAGAAACCGCTGTGAAAAAAATCACCATGAGAGGATGACATGTGGGGCCACCCGGCCCCACCTAGAGGCTGCCCAGCCCACTTGTCAGCCACCTCGCGTCTGATCAACTCTCTCGTGTCTTCTAGATCATTTCTTATTAAAATCCCATAGTTTTTCGACGCATTTGGTTTTTCCTCATTACGAGACCTCGTATGAATAGATCTTGACACCTACTACAAGTTGTTCCCCCTATATAAGCGAGCCTCTGCCTGCCTCTATAGCCATCCCATCAAAGCCTTCTCTCTCCAACAACAGCAAAGCTCCTCCTCTTTAGTTCCCATGGCCAACAAAGAGATCGTCCCCTATGGTTTTGACCCTAGTAAGAAGCCCGACGCACTTGTGTTGACCGTCACTCCTCCAGAAGTTATCCCAATTAGCTCAATTTAATCTTACTTCACCCAAGCCATTCATCCTCCAGTGATGATTGCTCCGCCGCCGCTACGTATACTTCTCAAGGACAAGCCATGTAAACCTGATGTGCCACCGCCGATCAAGGTGACGAAGGAGATCAACCTCCTTCCTACAAGGGCGAACAAGGTGCTGACTGGAGTGAAGACCAACAAGTTTGGAGATGTCACATGTGCAAAATATAAGTCAGTCACCCCTCATACCATCATCGATGGAGTTCGCGCTATGCCAGATCAAATCAAGGTTGTTCTATCGAAGGAGAAGAAAAGGAGAACACCATCACCACCTATCCTAGAGGCAGAGAAGTGACCACGGATGACCATTGCTCTCTTAGAGAAGAAGATTGAAGACGTCTCCGATGTTATCTATACCCTAGAGCAAAGGATAGATGAAGAACACGTCTATCGCAAGAGCCTGCAACATGACCTAAATGCTTTGAATCATTTTGTTGCTAAGATGAAGACGTGAGAAGTAGATAGTTAATAATAAGGCACGAGTGTTTAGGCCATGTGTTTAAAAATATTATGTTTAGGTTACTCGCTTAGCTCAGATCGTTAGAATATTGAAGTTTGTGTTATGTCATCAAAAGTTTGTATTTAGTTTGTGCTTGTGTAATAAAGTGCCTTATATATTAATGAAGTCTTCTTATTATTATCTATTCTCTATTTCTTTTTTGATATATGTTTGTCTCCACATGTTGTATATAGGAAAACAATTGTGGGGGAAGCACACCACGACATCAAGACAGAATTCGATCGCTAAAATCATGAAATTTAGAAAGCAACAAAACAAAAACCACGCTCGACAAAGTTGGACCAAAATGGGCCCAAGAGTGGGCTGCTCGGTCTCCTACATGGGCCGGACGGCCCATCATAGCACCGCCTTGCCTTGTGCTTCGCCCACGGTCAGGTTTGAGCCCAATACACTTTATTTTTATATGTTTCACTTTTCGTTTCGAACCAAATTGAAAATCACTTAATAAATCAACTTTAAAACCTGAGGAAAGATTATTTCAGTCATGACTTAAGGATAGACTCACATAATATTTTTCCTAAAAGTCTTGCTACTGTTGGGAACTTATTATTAGGGACCCCATGTTACTTAAGTTGTTGTAGAATGAGATATAGTAGAATATTGAGAACTTGATTCTTGATGTCTTGTTATTAGAGAACTTTATTTAAAAATAATAATAATAAAAGGAATAGCTACACCTCTCCTTTGTGGTAAGCAATGTCCTACCAGAGTAAAATACAATAGATTAGAAACCTTCTACATATACTACTTGGCATTGTGTTGAGTTTGGTCAAACCTTGTGACCCTTGTTGAGAAACTTATCATGCTCTCAAGATAAAGATCATGTATACTCCACCTAAAAATGTTCTACTCCTACATCGGGAATAGACACAAAATATGCTTGATAGGATAAATGCTCAAAGTTATTGTAAATGTCTCTCTTGAAAAGTTTCAATTGCGAAAAGAGAGGTATGGGCTATGCAAAAGTTATTCATAAAAGAATGAAAAATAAAATATTGGAAAAAATGGACAAATGTCCAAGATATTGAAAACAATGGGTACTCAGATGCCCACCTAAAAAGAAAAAGAAAGAAAGAAGAGAGATGAATAAGATAGCCCATGTTTGATTGCAAAAGTTTTTCAAGTTTCAAGCAAGAGAGATATGTTTCAAGGAGCATAGTAGAATTAGGTTAGCCACCATATATATATCCACACACATGCACATCTTTATATAAGAGTATAATTTTTTTCCTTAGATCCTTGTTTTGACTTTACAATATATGCAATGCAAGCATGTTTTCATATTCATCCCTACCTGAGCTCCACATAAAACTTTTAGAAGTAGGTAAAAAGAAGGCAAAGTCATCAATGCCTTGGTAAGGATCCAAAAATACCACATATATAGAGTGATTTGAGAGTACTACAAAAGGAGAAGGTAAGCTGTGTTTTTGTTTTCAAAAATCTTAAAATGTTTCTCCAATTGACTTGATTGAAGGAAGATGGTGATCTCTTTCAAATTGTTCCATTCTTCAACCGCTCAAAGTTTCATGATAGACACTTTGAATCCTATAGTGCATGCATGACTGGGAATGGTTGTATATTGATGTCTTGTCTAAGGTTATATCTTGAGTAATCCATCCTTTTATCGAGGACAAGTAAAAGCCTAAGTGTGGGGGAGTTTGTTGACGGTAGTTAACATTCATCACAAATCATCAATATAACTTGTATAAATGACTAAAATGGATCACCAATAGGCTTAGAGGTTTAAACTGACAAATTTCACGAGTTTTGGTGAATCTGTATTTCCAGCAGGATTTATTCAAAAAAATCGCCAAGGAGGATCTATTCGTCAAAAGAAATCATGGAATTTCGCCGCGTAATTGTCGTGGGAAGACTCTAGAGGACTCGAGAAGGTGAATCACCAAAGTAGGACACATGTCCCTGACACATGGGGCCGCCCAACCTCTATGGGCCCCACCAGTCAACCTCATTGTTATGTTGGTTCTCCACCGCCTTAAGGATTGCATCTCCGACGTTCTTTAAGTATGTTTGATCCAAGGGCTCACATTGGATGCTCTGGGCTATATATACCAACCTGCACCCCCTCCAGGGTAGTCTCATTTGATCCTGAGAGCTGAGAAGCCAGAAACCCTAATCCATATGTCTACTAGGATCAAATCTAGTCTTGTATTAGAGATAGTGAGATAGAGTGAGAGAGAAGAGTTTAGAGGAGTCCTGATCTATCGGTGCTCTCTCTACTGCTTGTACCCTGATGGAATCAAGTTCTTCTTGAACTTACTTATGATATTTCTCTGGTAATTGACTTCTAATTCAAGTAAGCATCATGTTCATATTATTCTTCAGGTTTGCGACTCTCTTTTGAGTCCTTTAATCCTTGTAGCTCTTGGGTTAAAGTGGTATTCATAGTGTAAGCATGGTGCTTAGACTCAGTTACTTGTGGATGTACCCTATTTTCCAAATCGGTGGTAGCTCATGAGGGTGACTCTTATAGCCTCATTAAATCCTTTGTAGTCCACCTCCTGTTAGTAGGCCTAGTAGGACATTGTTGCTATAAGAAACATAGTTTGCCTGTGTTTTCTCTAGTAATATCCCCAGAAGTGAACAATAGAAGACAAAGCTTACCAAAGTTAGAACTAAAATACCTTAGCAGTCTCCTATACGCTCCTATTATCTAGCCTTGATTGTGAAGTTGGGATAAGTTAGATTTAGTTATTCTCACACACGTTTCCTCGAGTTTGATATAAAACTAGGTACTCCCGGTGAAGTGCTACATCAGTATAATATCTATACGCTTGCGGATTATTTTGTGTGCATTAATTTATACCAACACTTCACAAGCAAACAGATGAAGGAAAGCTCCTCTAGAGGATGCACCAAGGGATTCCATGGAATCCTTGCTAAGACCCATGTAAAAATGTTGAAGGAGCATTAGGTCTAGAATAGTAAGGTCTGGGCCAGTGATGACAAGGTCATTAAAACGATCCCACAATGAGCCAAGAGATTCTTCTTATAGTTGTCTAAAATTTAGAACCTCTTTTCGAAGGCTAACCACTTTAGAGATAGGAAAGAAACATAAACAAAATTTAGAGCATAGCGTTTTCTAATCTCCTTACATACTTCCTATGGTTTGACTATACCATTGTTTAGCTCTTCCCGTCAGACATGTCAGTGATACACAAGCATGCACAGATCTGTTCAAACTCTTGTAGGTACGAGTATGGGTTTTCATCGCCTTCACCCGAGAAGGATTGTTCCTGAATCAATTTTATAAAACACGGGCGTAGCTCATAACCAGGTGTAAGGATAGGCTCTATAGATTTTGATGGCTCTAGGTGTGTGCTCATAGGTGCAGCGTATTGATAGATAGGAGTGGAATCCATAATGAAAGAAAAAGAATAAAATAAAAGAAAGAATAAAAGATAAAAGGTTAAGCTAGGCTCGTAGTTAATTCAGCAACCGTTTCCCCGGCAACGGCGCCAGAAAGCTTGTTGGTATATTTAACACACATAGATAAATCCGCAAGCGCACGGATATCACTGTAGCTTTCATCCGGAAGTATTCCAAGTATCATATCCATAGGGAAACATGTGAGACTAACTACGATCTAACTTAACTAGGGGTAGCAACAAGGTTAAGATAAATAGGAGCGTAGAGAGGAAAACTAAGGTTATCTAGTTCTGACTTGGGTAAGCTATGTCTTCTACTATTCAACTGGGGACATTACTTAAGGAAAGACACCAGCAGAGGATCCTTCCCGTAGTAACCGCATCCTACTTGCCCTACAAACGGGAGGTGGACTATAGAGGATTCAATGAGGCTATAAGAGTCATCCTAGCGAGCTACCACTGATCTAGAATGCAGAATGCATCCATAAGGAACCAGAGTCTAAGTACCACGCTTACACTACAATTACTACTTTACTCTTCCCGAATAAAGAATAAAGCACTCAAACAAGTTGTGAACCTGATGAATAATATAAAGAAGAAGCTTACTTGAATTAGAAGTCGATTACTAGAGAAATCTCAGAGGCAAGCTCAGATAGAACTTGGATCCGCCAAGGTACAAGCCGTAGAGAGAGCATCGATAGGCCGACATCTCCAAACTCTTCCCTCACTCTCCATCTCACTATTATTTACAAGACTAGATCCTTTGGAGGACTAATCCTCTCTTGATAGCTGGCTCTAATCCTGAAGAGATGAATTAGGGTTTTAGAGATCTGCTTAGGGAAGGGGGTAGGGTCTAATATATATAGGCTGGAGCATCAATCCTGAGCCCTCGGATCAAACCGACTTGAATAAACGACGAAGATTGGATCTCAATGGCGATGGGAAACCAACTTTCGAAGCGGAGGCTGACTGGCAGGACCCACAGGCCGGTTGGCCTGCAGGTGGGGCCGGGCGGCCCCATATGCCAGCCCCTCAGGGTCTGCTTTGGTGGAGAGCCTGCTGGACTCTTCTAGAATCTTTTCACGCTGTTTACGTGGTGGAATTTCGTAATTTCCTTTGATGAATAGGTTCTCCTTAGCGGTTTTCTAGATAAACCCTGCTGAAAACACAGATTCACCAAAACTCATGGAATTTATTAGTTTAAACCCCTATACCTATGTTTAGTGATGGAATTAAGTATAAATGCAGGTTATGTTGACAGTTTATAATTGGTGTTAGTGACTGTGAACAGTGGTGCACTTTGGTTTCTTTGTCTTTTTGTTAGTCGCACCTTGGGAGAGGGATCTTACTGGTTGATACGGAATCCTATGTGGGCTACACTTGTTAGAGGGGACTTTGGAAAAGCTCATAGTGTACCCAGCTGACTTAACTTGAAAGTAGGTCAAGAGGCTGATCACCTCTGGCATATGGGAATCATGACACATGGATATAGATGTATAACCTTGTCTAAAAAATGTTATAACAGTCGTGCTCACCATCACGAGTGGCTTAGAAAATTAACGAAATAATTGAAACTTATTTTTATTCTATGATGTTGATGCTCATGTTTAATCATTATTGTCTTATTGCCATTACTTATGATCACACTGGATTTGGAGCTTAAGCACAATTTTATGCAATATTAATGTTAAAATTGTGACTCACTAAAATTCTAACCGCAGTAAACCAGTGTCATCCTTTTGAGCCTTCATTTGTCCATGTTGTATTTGCTGAGTAGGACATGTGCTCACCCTTGCTATTTCTCTCACACCCCTAGTCTCTAGTCAAAGCTGCTCTGAAGATTGAAGGAGACATGGAGGAATTCCTAGAAGACTCATGGAAGTGCTGCGTACGTTAACACACACACACACCCCCCCCCCCCAGTCAACCATCCCATGTGGCTTGGAGGCTTCACTTGAAGATTAGAATTTAAGCTTCCGCTACTTTGATGTCTACTTCGTCTCTATGTATGTATGTATTATTCGATATGTAATAAACGCTATGATTGATACTATGCAATTTGTCGTCATATGTGTGATTGATTCCTGGACACACATATGGTGTATATCTGGTTTTGTTCTTAAAACTGGGTGTGACAATGAGAACTGGTCTTAGATCAATTGGTTAAGTTTTTTGTGGTGGAACCTGCCTACCCAGGTTTAAGTCCTCGACTTGACGTGGGTACTCGCATTTTGCTGGATTTATTCTAGGATTTAACGGCTCTATACTTTCAATGGTAGGCGACGTCCCCGTCGACAACGAGGCGCCAGTGGTGGTGACTTCGTGAATCTCAAGATCTGTCGGCTCAGTCCTTCGGAGATGGTCATAGGGTAGGGTTTACGTATGTATGTTCATAGAGGTGTAACAATACGCCTACAGTCCAACACCAATGCATGCGTACGCCCGCCCCGGTGCTCACTTTTGACGCGTCTACAGTCCCACAGCCTATGTCGATCTTGCAATGCTTGCCAATCGTCTCATGCATGTACTAGCAGCTAATACATGCAGGCATGCATGCGGCATCGCTCTCTTCATCTTTTGCTTGCCAATAATGAGCGTGTCATGTGCGGTATGATGAGTGTGAGACTTGCAATACACACCATATGCATGGATGCATGCTTGCAGTACCCTTGCTCGCTGCTAATTACCTCTGTCTTACAACACATGTGTTAATTCAATCTAGAAAAAGGCTTACCCTATCTTTTTCTTGTTGACATTATGTTTCTGAGTGGCGCTTTAAAAGAAAACGTTAATTTTACAGCCACGTCGTCAGACCGCATGAAGCTAATATAACTAAACTAAGTGATAGTTGTTAGTTAGGATAGTGCACGGACATTCTCAGCGGAGGTTTATGTCCTAGTTTTCAAGTCATGTGTTGGTTTCATCCCTATTAAACTTTCATCATCTCCCTCTTCCTCTATACTATGCCACATCACCTAATTTAATACCATGAAGCTCCCATAAAACTCTTAATTATTGAGACTGCTCTAAATTAGCTGGGTTAGCTAGGTAGTTGGCTATAATAACTATTTAAAGTTTTGGCTAAAAAACTAGTCCCCCTATTATTCGAATGAGCATGGATAAAAAGATTAGCCGATTAATAGGTAGCTATATGTAACATATACCTTAAATAAAAGATTGGCTTAACACAAACCAACTATAGTCTACTCCCTCCATCCCGAAAAAAGTCGTTCTGCGATTCGAGACTTGTCCCAGGACAGAGTCGTCGTAGGCAACGAGCCCATCGCAGCCATATCTATTCACTCATGTTCTCTCTTCGTAAGTATGGATCCGCTCGGTGCCTCCCACCTCGTCCTTTACACACACATCTCCGCCACGCTATCTGAGTGGCCACCAGAGACGAGGACAGGGTAGAGAGGTTGGCGCTAGGGAATAAGCTACGATACATCCCCGATGGCCTGCTGGAGGTGATGACCTCCAAGGGTACCATGTCCACCGAGCCCCTCGTCGCCATGGAGTAGTAGTAGTAGGAAGGATATGAAAATCCAAAATTGCAAGCAAGATTCGCCCCCTCAACAGAGATGAGACATCGATTAGGAGCACACAAGCTAGCTTTTGGTAGCACTGTAGTATTTGCTAATTTGTTTGCCCTTGCTCTGACGTCTACGGCGGAATCATGCGTGGTCGCAGCAGCCGGTAAGTTCATCGGTGACTGAGAGGATGGAGCAGAGGATCCGAGGAATAATTGTTTACATTTTTATCTAGACTCAAGGATAGGAACACTATATTGTAGAAAGAACACGGTATCCCAGTCTATAGAGGAACTACCTCTGGTTTACGCATTGGGAGTGCTCTAGGCGCACACGCTACCTCATGCCTTGAGTTGAGATGGTACGGTGGACGGACGGAGGAAACGCCACGCCAAGGGAACCAAGCAACCGTGGAATAAGCCGGTGGGAACGGACGGAATGATGCGTGTTTGTTTTTCCCGTGGGTCTGTCCCCCGGCCTACCCAGCCCGACCCGGCCCGGCCCCGCATGCAGGCTGCTTGGGGTTGGGTGATTGGGTCCGATGGGCGATCCTCCTAACTCACTCGGGCTGGTGGGGGCATGCGGTGATGCAAAATAAGCAAGCCTCTTCCATATGCAAGACTCGGCGAACCTGCAGGTCGATCGGATTGACGAATGGGAGGCTGTCACCAACGAACTAGTAACCGTCAGGGGCTGCCACCGCCGCCAGCTACGCAAGTGCGCATAGCTGCTACAGCTCCCCGGCCGGCCAACCTCTTCTGGCATTAATTAATTAATTTTGGGAAAAACTGCGTGTCTGGTTCAGATTTATTACGAGCATATATACTACTATGTTCTCGCAGTATATTTTATTTTGTGTTAAATAAAGTGAACCATTGTAAAATTTAAAATAGTTTTCTATTAACATGTACTAATTTATTTAATTTAAGACCAAGGCAGTGATTAATTAGCATCTCTTAGATTAGATCATTGCACGCGGAACCAACCAACAAAACACATCAGCAACTGTGATGATGGACGATGGTGTGACCGCGGTTAAAGTAAGCTAGGAATCTCGCTCTGACACATACAATTGGACTGTACTTTTGTCTGATGGACGATGCATGTTTGTTTATCTCATCCAAAGCGTGACTAGATCATCATAGTGCGCGGCAGTATACAGTACATATATAATAAAACAAAAAACAAGCAAACATAAATACAGACAAAAAAAAAAAACAGTCCCACCTTAATTAGCTTAGAATCGTTTCACAAATATATGCACGCTTGGGGGTTGCCCTTGCCCGCTCCTAGTTACCTCTGCCTTATTACACATATGTTAACTCAATCTAGATAATAAGGCTTACCCCCATCTCTTTTCTTGTTGACATTGTGTTTCCTGACCCCATGAAGCCAATCTAAGTGCGATATTTATTAGAGTCACATGTCAGACCCCATGAAGTGCATCTAACTACGTGATAGTTATTAGGTAGAATAGTCCCTTTTATTTAGGCCTTGTTTCAATCCAGGGTGTAAAGTTTTGAGGTGTCATATCGGGTGTCACATGGGGTATTTCGATACTAATAAAAAAACAAATTACAGAATCTGACAGTAAACCGCGACACGAATTTATTAAGCCTAATTAATCCGTCATTAGCATATGTGGTACTGTAGCACCACATTGTCAAATCATGTACTAATTAGGCTTAAAAGATTCATCTCGCAAATTAGTCGTAAACTGTGCAATTAGTTATTTTTTTAGTCTATATTTAATACTCCATGCATGTGTCCAAACATTCGATGGGATATGGTGTAAACTTTTGAGGAATGAACTAAACAAGGCCTTAGAGTTTTGACTGAAAAACTAGTCCCCCTAATTATTCAGACGGGCATGGATAACAAAATTATCCGATTAACAGTTAGTTATATGTAGCAAACAGACTTCTAAATAAAGATTATTGGGTTAACACAAACCAACTACACTCTACAGAGATGAAGGGGGTCACAGATACTCCAGCAGTGTATACCAGTACCCTCAATCAATCAGGTCATGTGTAGTAGTTGCTCTGCTGGTCATACACAACGCAACGGCCATGACTAATGACTACGGATATGAAGACGATACTCTCCTCCGTTCAAAAAACAATGTAACTACGTGTTGCATGCCAGCAGAAGTAATTTACATTTGACCACATTTCTAGTAAAAAAATGGTTGTATTCATGGCTCCAAAATAATTTATTACAAAAATACATTTAGTAATTAATCTAATGATATTTGTTTGATATCATAAATATTGATACTTTTTTATCAATAATTGATTGAACTTAAGATACAAAACCATGACAAAATACATTTCGTAATTAATCTAATGATATTTGTTTGATATCATAAATATTGATACTTTTTATCTATAATTGATCGAACTATACCAAACCATGACACTGTTCTAGAATACCTTCTAACGTACGTACACATGAGCGAGCTGAGTTACACTTGTGAGATCATGTGCTGTGATGGAGCGCAATCTCTGCCCTGTACCCGCCCGATATGCAAGATTCAGCGGCCAGCTTGACTGCTTTAGCTTGGCGTGTGTGGTGAGCACCGATCGAGCAGTGACCACGCACCCATTGACTGCATGCACGCATGCCTCCCGGTTCTGCCTCATCTGTGGATAATTTTGTTTATATAGTACTACCTCAAAAAAAATCTATACCTCTATCTAGCAATTAAAATAGTAATTTCCTGTTTCTGTTCTTGTAACTGTCTGTGTTTCTTTTGGACTTTGTTTTTAATAAAATTTGTCTGTAGGAGCTCCCAACTCCTCCAGTTTCTTCAAAAAAAAATGGTAATTTCCTAGATTCAGTGTTTAATAAAAATATATGAAGTAAATTTTACTGGCAGTGTTTTAACTTATCATAAATTCATTCTTATCTAGATCCTGGCATTTGTAAATTGCATACTCAAATTTCTAAACTTATCTCTTTTTTTAAACGAGAATTTCTAAACTTTATCTTGAGTTATCCGTTCACGGCTGCAAGGCAGAAGGCACAGGCGAAGTGAGGTGACAAAAGACAGCAGTGGCTGACTGGATTGGCTGTCTGTCGCCGGCCACACCATACCGCACGGGACAGACAGGCGGCAGAGAGTCGTTGGTCCCTGGATCTCTATCGAGGTGATAACTCCAGGCGTGGCCATCGAAAAACCTACCATGCCAGTTGCCAGGCACGTACTCCCTCCGTCCCCAGAAAAACGCAGCAGCAGCAGCAGCACACAGGTCCAGAAGCTAAACGAGTGGCTGGGAGAACACCCCGTGCATGCGGAGGTTACGGTAACCAGTGGAGGAGAGAGCGTCTTGCTACCGATCTTTCTTTCTTTTTTCCTGTGTCGTGCTTTTGGTGTGGGTCCCACCCTAGACCTGGAACTTAGCCTGGTAGGAACAGACGGCGTTGCTGACGCCTCGAATCCACGCTTTTCTTGCGACATGCTAAGTTTTCTCCCCTATTGCTAGTAGGTTGATGGGTCGCACGCCCGGCACACATGTTTTGGCCTTGCTTGTGTGTCCATAACTCAAAATAGGTGACCTAACGGCCGCCGCCCGACTAAACATACCAATAGTCACCAAATTCATATGGGCTACTGAGGAGTAGGCAATGATCTTCTTAAGATCGATCTGTCTTAAAGTGGTCAAGGAAGTATATATTATAGCAATCGCACTTAGAGTATAAATGAAAGGAGTGAAACAAAGTGTCGCTTCGGGAAACATGGGTATTGAAAATCTTAAAAACCCGTAGGTTCCCAATTTTAAAAGAATTCCTGCCAAGATGACGGATCCAGCCGTAGGTGCCTCTACATGGGCTTCGGGTAACCAAATATGAACTGGTACCATAGGCACTTTGACGGCAAAAGAGGCGAAAAAGGCAATCCATAGAAGGATTTGGCGCCGCTCACTAAATTCTGTGGTTAATAAAATTTGTAAATCGGTGGTTCCTGTTTGGAGAAGAATCAACAGAATAGCTAATAGCATAAAAACGGATCCAAGTAAAGTATATAGGAAAAACTGATATGCTGCCTTGATCTTTCTTTGTCTCGAACCCCATACCCCTATAATGATGGTAGAGTAAGGGGTGGCCCCAAAGCGGAATTGACCGGTGGTGGTTGGTCGAAGCTCCAGTGGGTAGCCACTCCCTTCTCAGGGAACCGTACGTGAGACTTCCGCATCATACGGCTCCGTCCCGAGCTTCCGTCGTCGGCCCTTGTCATTAGACCACTATGCTTGTCTTTTCCGCCTTGACTCTCGAATCTTTTGCTTCTCGGGTGGTGGCGAACAATGCAGCTTGCGTTGCGGGAGATGCCCGCCCGTCGGGCCCGGCCTGCTTCCTGCCCGAAGAAGGCTAGCCGGACTAGTGGTAGGGGACCCGACCGTAAAAAACCCTACCTTTCGAACCCGCCCGTTCGTTATATCTATAGATAGAGAGAGATCCGTGAAAGTCATTGCCTTATGTTATGGTCGCCCCCCGACTGACGGCCTTTACGCAACTACGACTACTGTGATGTGAGCGGTTCTATTGGTTTGATCTTTCCGGCCTCCACTTGTACGAAGATGCATGCATAAAGGGACCCGCCCCTTTATTTATCTTGATTTTCTTTATTAGGACAGGACCCTACCCTATTCTCGAACCCTCTGCCGAGCTCTACCCTGCCCGCATTTATTTGGAAGGGGGCCAAAGAAATGTCTCCACCTGCTGCCAACAGTCTTTCTTCGGAATTCTACTGAACGGGTCGATCCTCCCCTCCGTTTGTTTTAGCAACTTATCCTAATCCTAAGGTCTCTTCGCCAAGAACTCTCCGGCAACGACAGAGGAACTAACCTGCCTGCTGTGGCGGGGCGGCTTTAAACAACAATAAGACCTGGACGATTATCCCTACCCTCGGTAGCTTACGAGTTTACGTCCATCCCTGGTCGGGTACAGTTTCCTTTATTTTTATCCCTTGTAGCCGTTACCCGAATTCGCGCAAGTGTGTCCACACCCCCCCTGACTTGACGAGGAATCCATTCTCGCGAACAAACACACCCCCCTACACACACCTAGGAGCACCCCTTCCTGCATATCCATACAAGACCTGAGTAGGCGGGTCGAGGTCCTACGAGGTACCCACTACTCGGAGTACCCTCCCACCAAAAAAAGATGTGTGGTTCGGTGGTTCGACCAGAAATGCTATGCTTACGCACAAGACTACCCCTCTTCCCGAAAGCTTCGCGGGGACCTTTACTACTTTACGACGACGGGGGACCGCCCGTAGGGGGTTTACTGCACAAGGCCCCTGCAGAGGAAAAGCTTGATCCCAGCGAATAGAAGATGCTCAGCTCCGCACAACATAGGGATTGGCACGCTTTCGGAAAGAACATAGAATAGTAGAGGATCCAGCATGCAGGACACGGCGATCATTAGAAATTCACGAATTAGAAATGCTGTAATATACTCTTTCCCAAAACTTCTCATACCAGACCAACCCACTGAAATGCAAATAGGGATCAGAAATGTGGTCAATATCACGAAGAATAATGAAAGACCGTCTATACCCATATACAAATGGATGTTTTCATAAGGAAGCCATCGAAGGCTTTCCACAAATTGAGAATTGGCCGTAGAAGGATCGAATTGTATCCGAGGAACAGGGGGATACAAAAAAGTAATAAGAGAAACGCACAGACCAATCAATCGTATCGGTCTTATTGAAGAATTTGGAATGAAAAGAGGAGTAATGCTTCCTAGCACGGGACAGAGAATAGGACCACTTAGATCGAAATAGCATTCACTGAAATGTTCTAACATAGAGTAGAATCGAACATTGAAAAGATTAGTTGACAACAGTCAATCAAAAGATGGGGCGCCAAATTACTAAACAATAGGGGTCTTTCTGTGCAAGTCAGCTGAACACCGTAATTGATGAGTGAGTAGGTGGGTTAGGTGCACCCCTCGCCCAGTGGGAAGTCATGAGGCTAGCCCCCCTGAATGAAGAAGTAGTGGGGCCCCCTGCCCGCCCACGTATGCGCCTTTATTTAGATTCTAACTAAATATTATACTGAACTTTATCCGGGAATCTTTCTTTAGAATCCATCTGGCAAAACGCAATTTGTCGATTTCAATTTAAGGTACACCTTGCCTTTTTCAGGTAGCTTTGTTACGCCTATTCAGCTAGGTGGGGCATTGGTCATAGCCGAAGTCGAAGGAAAAAAATAAGGTAATGAGATGATGGTGTCATCAAGAAGTTTTCGACGAACGTAGTAGCGGCCAAAAATGAAACTCTTGCATGAAAGACCGGATTTGACGCAAGATGAATGGCGTTGGGCAAATGAAACCCGCGATCAGAAAGTCACCAACGGAGCCATACAATCTATCTAGTAGTGTGCCATGGCAGGTACTCCGCTTCGGCAGTGGAAGGAGCAACTGTCTATTGCTTTTATCTCATCCAAGATAGTGGAGAGTCTCCCCAAAAAATAGAGAAGCCTGTAGTTGAGCACCTATCTGAAGGCCCAATCGGCATCAGTAGTTGCACGCAACTCTAAAGAAGACGATGACGGAAAAAAGGACGGCTCGAGAAAAGGTACCTCGAATATATCTAAGAATCCGATGAACTGCTGCAAAGTGAACTGACCGGGGGGCAGCCATGAAAGGCTGACTTTCTTAAGAAAAGCCATCTGGGCAAGAGATCGTCAGATAAACCAAACTGCCGACCTACTGTCTGTACTGCGTCGGATCAGATAATGGTGAGCCATCAGTCGGACGGAGTTTAACGTAAAGCTCCAAGGGAGTGTCAACACTCATCATTGAGTTGAGCTCGAGTGATCAAGTCATGACGTTATTTGATCTGAGATACCAAATATCCACGAGGAGAATGTGCGATGCGACCTCCAAGCCAAGAAAAGGCTTAGGGCGCGTCAGCGCCTTCATAGCAAATAATTGATGAAGGCGACACTCGATCAGCGATATGGTAACGGAGTAATCACCAGTCAGTTTGATATCATCAACATACAACAACAGAATAGCACGTCCTCGAGGATAAACTGATACGAACATGGCCGAATCATGATCACTCCGAGCAAACCCTGCCTGGATAACCACTGTGCTTCAAAAACCGACGCTATCGGGGCTTGTTGAGACCATAGATCGCTTTGCGTAAAGGACAGACAAGAGAAGAAGTCAGAAGGGCATAACCTGGAGTCCGTCTTTTCTAGGTGCGCATCTCTATCTACTAAAAGTAGGGGTGGTTGCCATAGATAGATTGGGTCATTCGTAACCTGAGCAATAACCGATGCTACTACAGCAATAACGGAAATAACCGATGCTACAGCAGAAACTACAGCTATACGTGGCGGCCCCACACGCAGCTTTGTTTAACAAGCATCACCCTTCCTTTCTTTTCAAATGCTTCCTCAGTCAATCAGCAGCTTATTCGATTCCTATTCTTATTAAACATCTGATATAGATGGTGGGAACAATGAAGCAGATTCTTCATCTGTAGGTTGCAATCCGTATGATTTCTTCTCGATCTCCTGCTTGTGTTTCACCTCGCACCTAAGCATCACGTTCCTAGGGACAGAGACATCTGCGCTCTAAGGCAATCATAGTACTGCCAGCATGGTTACATCGTTCTGCGGGCAAGCTTCAACTTAAAAGTCACCTGATTTGGCACCAGCCAAAGGAGTAGGAACAGCTGCTGGGGAAGCACCATTACCATCTATGGGAGGTTGAATAGCTGCATAAGTAGTAGTAGGAGCATGGGCACTGGGAAAAGATGAAATCGATCCAGCTCTGGTAACAAAGCAGTAGGCAAGCCGCTCCATACCGCCCGATACTTTTTCCCCTCGGAGCGCACCATGGGATGCTTTGTGAACAGCCCCCTCTGTTCAATACCGATACCTGTCAGATTCCATAGCTGATGAATCTCTTTCTTTTTCCACTCTTTCGCCGTCACGCAAGACGCTTTTCTGGCACAAACCTAGTAGTTATTTGTCCTGCTGATCTTGGGTGAACTGATGACACTGATGCTCCAAGACCAAGAGTTTTCACAGCCAAAGCTATTGAAGCTGCTCCCTCCCATGAATCACAGCTTTCTGGACGCACTGCTTGAACACCATGGAGCAAGATAGAGCTCCTATCCCAGTTGATCGAGCTGAACCCACCCACCGCCGGGCAGGTGCATCAGCCTCTTCTTTCTAGTTTCCGACAGGGCTACCCGCACTAGCCTCTGACCTCTACTCCAAAAAGGGAAGGTGAGGGGCTTACTTAGAGACGGGTAGATAGACTAGACCAAGAAGAAGAAAAGAAAGCGCAGCTATACTAGGTTCCACCCATACCGACCGATTGTCGCTTTGCTATCTTTTTCGAGTGCAGTGAGTCAAGTTGCTAGTTAACCTTACCGAGGCTACAACACCTTTCTCAGGCCTTTGGGAAACGAATATAGGATCTGTAGGCCATCGATCAGCCTAATGCGTCCCATTCCCCTGCTTGCTGCCGAACTAATAGATTCATAAATCTTTCCTTCTACGATTATAATCCACTAGGCTTTCTGGGGCTACCCCGAGATCTAACATAATAATCAAAGCTAGGGCGACGAAGCCTATCATCTGAATTCCATTTCTTTCACCACTTGGAAATGGGTAAGTAAGCTCCTCGAGGCCCATCTATGAGTCTGTATCGGGTGGCATATCCTTGCTAGCTGGCATCACAATCTGCATGACCTTACCAATGCGCCCCGCCTGCTGATCAACCAAGTGTACTTCGGCCACGACTACTACCTCGTGCTTTTGCTCCTCACTCAGTTTTTTGGGTATAGAATTCTTTGGCAAGAGACGCTTCTTTTGATCTTCCCCTTTATCTCAATGGATTTGGAAATCTCGAATCATTCGTATTTGATCTAAGCACGTAGGTTCGTTCCCACTAAAACTTAAGCAGCTCTATCCATAGAATGCCATGGTGTAGTGTAGGAAATGCCTTCTTCTCATTCTATCAAGCTACGAATAGGCCATGGTACCTTTCTGTTTATTTTCAGCACTAGACTCCACATCAGGATAAGCTTCTTTCTATTAAAGAAATGTCGATTTCCCTCTGTTTGAGTAGGCTCGCGATAGATTAGATTATACGCATGAGGTAGTAAAAGCGAGTTATAAGCTCTTTTCTCTAAAGAAAGTAGGCTTCTAGCAAGGCCAACTCTATCCTGCTCAATCCCATGCTTATCATTTTCACAGATATGAATTCAATGTCATATATTAATGGAAATGGTTTTCTCCTCCGCCTTTCAAGAATCTCGCTATTCAAATAGCACAGTATCAAATTCAATCCATAAGTCATGCTGGTCAATCAATGACAATGATAAGCTCTAAAAAGAAAAGAGTCTATAGCTCTTCGACACGTTTTATATCTACTTCAGTCATACTTTATTGGAGGACGCAAAGGAGGAAGGAATAGAGATTAGGATCCTAGCCTTGTTCCGTTTGAAGTTCCTAAGAAAGGTTCCAAAATAAAGGGATGCTAAAAACAAGGATTTAGAGTCTTATTAGTCCATCAATCTACAGAAAGGTAGGGAGGCATACCTGTGTGAAAATGGAGTGTAAAGCATATTCTAGATATTTCACTTCGAATTAGTTTCTCTTAAAAGAGTCAAGTCCCCAGGGTTCCATAAATTCCACTTGAATCAAGTGGGACCGGGAGATCGTTGTTCATTCGGTGCTTGTCCTTCCCCTAATAAGTACCTACCAAGAATTGGGACAGTTAGTTCAAGCGGTACCGAATCACAAAGAACAGTTGAGTTTTCTAATTCATCTATTATTATAGCTTTTTTCATTTCTAGAATAGCGTTGGAGACGGGACACACATTTCTGCCAGAGTTCAAACAGCAAACCAAATACGTTATCGTGGAAAACGAGCCAACACAGAAGAGTTTCAGTGCTTTTGATTTGAACATGAGTTTCACATATGTCATGCTTGGTTGGGAGGGCAAATGAATCTATAATCTTTCTGGAGACAATCACTGAACCGGAAAATGGCCACTATCGTCACACAGAAAATACTATCTTGTGGACAAACGCTCTACCTTTATCCCAGGCTTTCTTTCTCCTTACCGTGGGGAGCGGTACCACTTGCGTGATTATAGAGAAGAAGGCGGTGTCCCGACCACAAGAGCGGTTTAATTACTTGCACTCATCATTGAGAAATGTTATCGAGAGATGTTTTGGTGTCCCGTTTTCCTATTCTCAGGGACATGCCCTATTTCTAGTGGAAGCTGAAGTACATTGCACTTGCCTGCTGTGTTATCAAAAACTTTATTAGAGCGGAACCACTAGCTCGTGATAATTTGTTTTCCGAAGATGCGTGCGACCTTATTTTTTATGATTCGAATGGAGTTGAAGGAGCCAGTTACATCAGCAGAGCATGAGGTGGAATGTGTGAGTTCAGCTGATCTCCGTCGCAAGAATCGTTTTCGAGATCGATTGGCACAACAGCAAAGAGAACTACAATTCCAACTGGATCCAATGTTCTAGCGCCTCATTCTTGACATCCTTGCATTACTCTCTTCCTTTCCTCCTTGCCCTAACTTGAACTGGCTTAAACAAAAATGGCCGGACTTTCTAATGATGGCACTGGCTCGGCTGGATCGACATGAACTTCTATTAGGACAGCAACTGGCTCGTTTGGAGTCCCAAGAAAGTAAACTGGCTAACCCTCTATTGCTTTCAATTAATAAAGAACAAGAGACGACTTTTTTAGTGCTTCCATTGAGCCAGATACAGATACCGGAAAGGTCAAGATTGATACTCGCTTTACTGCCTATAATCTCACGAACCTTTATACATCCCCGTCAGACCCTGACGATTGCTTGCTAACAGCTGATATAGCTTTTGCCCTATAACCCCTAAAGCCAGCTCTCTCTAAACCTATCATCTGCTAGATTGACCTTGCCAACTAAAAGAGGGATTCCCAGAGCCTTCCACTGAAGAAGAATACTACTTTAGACTCTCATCCCAGCCAGAGATAGACTACCTCTCACCCATTCCCACCTTGGAATGTAAACAAAGAGTCCTGTCTTGGGGAGAATCCTTCCTCATTGCCCTTGGAAATAAAAGAGCTTCAAAACTGGATTGAAAAAGTATCTTTACTGGGAATGGTCTTCCCCTGACTCGTACTATCCACTATAAGGACCATTGCCTTTTGGCACTATATCCTTCCTTCAAGACTTTTACTACACTATGAGTATCATCTTTATGCATAGACAACTACATCCTTGGGCAAAAGGTAGACTCAAAGAGCAGCTCACTAACACAACCTCGACGATTCAATAGCCACGGTCAGGACATTTACTTTTTACACTCACTTATCTACATATTGGCAAGTAGCAAGCAATATATATGCTATGCTTAGTACATGAAAACGAGCTTAGCTTCAAAATGGAATAGGTGTAAACGCCCAGGAAAAGATCTCTAGTTAACAAAACCAATCCTAGACCTAGCAGACAAGGCGGGTAAGAAGCATACTACGCACCCTTGATCCTTTCCCCTCGCTTCAGCTCTAGCTAACGTCCGATAGTCTGTTCTCACCTGCCCAGCGGGGAACTCCCCATAAGTCAACAGACTAGCCGTGGTGTGGACGCGCAACCCAACCTATCTCTAGGTTGGGCTTGAAGTACCCTCTTCCTTCAAAGAGCCAGTGCCCATCTTCCCTTCCATAAGGGCTGACTCAGCTCAGACAGTATAGTATCTGGCTAGTCACTTTAGTGATCGCACCTTTGCCAAGCTTCCTTTTGAATTACTAAGATCTCATACTTGGAAGTAAAATTAATACCAACATTGCCTTTGTCATTCTAATCTAGTCTGGCATAGTTATACCCGGATCTACGGTTTGATTGGGGCTAGATTAGAGAGAGCAATGCAAGAAAATGAAAGCTAGTAAGAACATCTCCTTTATAGACTTATCCCTTATAGATAAGTGAAGCGCCCCTCAAGATGTATTGACAACAAGCACTTCAAGTTATTCTGAGGAGATGAATAGTTCGCAATATTCCAAGTATCCGATCCTTTGTTCTCCATTCTGCTTATCTTAGGTGGATCGAAGTTATTTACCCTGGTAGAAGCAACGTCCCCCGACGTACTATTGGCTTCAGGTTAGATTTATCGAATACCTTTTGAGCTGGCTCCCATCGCCAAGAAATCTAGTTCGTAAGTCTAGTTTCCGCATTCGATTGAAATAAAGATCTCCAATGGGTGATCTCGATCACCGCTTTATGATAAATTTCATCGATAAAATTCATTGATAAATTTAAGATGAATATATTTTATTTATACTTGCCAATCAACTTATTTAGGGTTGACCGAAGGGAATAACCTAAAGAAGAAGATAAAATAGTATCCGACCAAAGGGAGGAATTCCCCTGATAGAGGAAAGGCCTTCCGCTACTATATGGGAATGGGGCCCCTGCCTAAGCGCCTTCCCGAGATCGGACTCGAGGGAAGGTAAGATATCCGTCCGGGAGGTGGGATAGACATACTGTATACTCTCTACATTCTATAAATATATTATTAATTCATAGAATTACCCAACCCCCTTCGAGGGGTGCCCATCCTCTGCTTCACCTCCCGGGAAGGTATGGATTTCCGAAAAAGCAATGGAGAGAACGGAGGGAAACACACCACAACTACTCTGGTGGTGTGTTAACCGTAGAGAACGGAATGTAGGCCTCACTTTCAGGTCTGGATTCTCTTGTCTTATCCATTAAGGGAAGCTGTTTTAAGTTGTTAGCTGTGTTTCTCCCTTAACGTAGTAAGCCATAGTGGTGAACCTTACCACTGAACTAAAAAAGATAAAGTAAGGTTCACTGATCCACTTTTTTTGGAAAGGGGGTTTGGGGGAAAACCTTTTACGGGGTTTACCCGAACCGAATACCCTTTCCAAGCAGCCAAAAAATTTGAAAAATTTTGGTGATTCTTGATGGAATTCTATGCGCGGATTCCATCAAGTCGTCCGTTCCCTTCCTTCTCTGCCTTGGATTTCTTTGGAAATCCATACCTTCATTTCCCCCTGATACCTATAGTATAGGGAGCTTCCCGGTATGCAGCCAGCGTCGTCATAGGTATACCTCGCCCCCTGCCTAGTTGCTAACTGTTAAGGTCCTTTCGAACCCCGGCCAGGCACCCTCCCGGTAGTGCCAGGGGACAACCACTTGTAATGGGTCTCATCTGTGAGTGGGAATCCCATTAGTAGCAGCTGATGACCGCCTTCTTGTCGCCCATCTCTTTAACTCCTGTAGTAAACCTCTGGTCGATGACCTCCCGATCCTATCTCCTCCTAAGTGAGCTCAATGCTATCATTTCTTAGGAAGTAAGAATAGTGCCTTCAGCTTGATCCAAGAGCTGATTTCTTTATTTCACCCGTTTGCCTGTCCTGATATTCTCCTTGGTAAACTGTCCGAAACCAAGTTCTCAATCTACCTTCCCCCTCGCTTCAGCTCTAGCTAATGTCCGATATTCTGTTCTCACCTGCCCGGTGGGGAACTCCCCATAAGTCGACAGACTAGCCGTGGTGTGGATGCGCAACCCAACCTATCTCTAGGTTGGGCTTGAAGTACCCTCTTCCTTCAAAGAGCCAGTGCCCATCTTCCCTTCCATAAGGGCTGACTCAGCTCAGACAGTATAGTATCTGGCTAGTCACTTTAGTGATCGCACCTTTGCCAAGCTTCCTTTTGAATTACTAAGATCTCATACTTGGAAGTAAAATTAATACCAACATTGCCTTTGTCATTCTAATCTAGTCTGGCATAGTTATACCCGGATCTACGGTTTGATTGGGACTAGATTAGAGAGAGCAATGCAAGAAAATGAAAGCTAGTAAGAACATCTCCTTTATAGACTTATCCCTTATAGATAAGTGAAGCACCCCTCAAGATGTATTGACAACGAGCACTTCAAGTTATTCTGAGGAGATGAATAGTTCACAATATTCCAAGTATTCGATCCTTTGTTCTCCATTCTGCTTATCTTAGGTGGATCGAAGTTATTTACCCTGGTAGAAGCAACGTCCCCCGACGTACGATTGGCTTCAGGTTAGATTTATCGAATACCTTTTGAGCTGGCTCCCATCGCCAAGAAATCTAGTTCATAAGTCTAGTTTCCGCATTCGATTGAAATAAAGATCTCCAATGGGTGATCTCGATCACCGCTTTATGATAAATTTCATCGATAAAATTCATTGATAAATTTAAGATGAATATATTTTATTTATACTTGCCAATCAACTTATTTAGGGTTGACCGAAGGGAATAACCTAAAGAAGAAGATAAAATAGTATCCGACCAAAGGGAGGAATTCCCTTGATAGAGGAAAGGCCTTCCGCTACTATATGGGAATGGGGCCCCTGCCTAAGCGCCTTCCCGAGATCAGACTCGAGGGAAGGTAAGATATCCGTCCGAGAGGTGGGATAGACATACGGTATACTCTCTACATTCTATAAATATATTATTAATTCATAGAATTACCCTACCCCCTCCGAGGGGTGCCCATCCTCCGCTTCACCTCCCGGGAAGGTATGGATTTCCGAAAAAGCAACGGAGAGAACGGAGGGAAACACACCACAACTACTCTGGTGGTGTGTTAACCGTAGAGAACGGAATGTAGGCCTCGCTTTCAGGTCTAGATTCTCTTGTCTTATCCGTTAAGGGAAGCTGTTTTAAGTTGTTAGCTGTGTTTCTCCCTTAACGTAGTAAGCCATAGTGGTGAACCTTACCACTGAACTAAATAAGATAAAGTAAGGTTCACTGATCCACTTTTTTTTGGAAAGGGGGTTCGGGGGAAAACCTTTTAAGGGGTTTACCCGAACCGAATACCCTTTCCAAGCAGCCACAAAATTTGAAAAATTTTGGCGATTCTTCATGGAATTCTATGCGCGGATTCCATCAAGCCGTCCGTTCCCTTCCTTCTCTGCCTTGGATTTCTTTGGAAATCCATACCATCATTTCCCCCCTATACCTATAGTATAGGGAGCTTCCCGGTATGGAGCCAGCGTCGTCATAGGTATACCTCGCCCCCCTACCCAGTTGCTAACTGTTAAGGTCCTTTCGAACCCTGGCCAGGCACCCTCCCGGTAGTGCCAGGGGACAACCACTTCTAATGGGTCTCATCTGTGAGTGGGAATCCCATTAGTAGCAGCTGGTGACCGCCTTCTTGTCGCCCATCTCTTTAACTCCTGTAGTAAACCTCTGGCCGATGACCTCCCGATCCTATCTCCTCCTAAGTGAGCTCAATGCTATCATTTCTTAGGAAGTAAGAACCGTGCCTTCAGCTTGATCCAAGAGCTGATTTCTTTATTTCACCCGTTTGCCTGTCCTGATATTCTCCTTGGTAAACTGTCCGAAACCAAGTTCTCAATCTACCTTCCCCCTCGCTTCAGCTCTAGCTAACGTCCGATAGTCTGTTCTCACCTGCCCGGCGAGGAACTCCCCATAAGTTGACAGACTAGCCGTGGTGTGGACGCGCAACCCAACCTATCTCTAGGTTGGGCTTGAAGTACCCTCTTCCTTCAAAGAGCCAGTGCCCATCTTCCCTTCCATAAGGGCTGACTCAGCTCAGACAGTATAGTATCTGGCTAGTCACTTTAGTGATCGCACCTTTGCCAAGCTTCCTTTTAAATTACTAAGATCTCTTACTTGGAAGTAAAATTAATACCAACATTGCCTTTGTCATTCTAATCTAGTCTGGCATAGTTATACCCGGATCTACGGTTTGATTGGGACTAGATTAGAGAGAGCAATGCAAGAAAATGAAAGCTGGTAAGAACATCTCCTTTATAGACTTATCCCTTATAGATAAGTGAAGCGCCCCTCAAGATGTATTGACAACGAGCACTTCAAGTTATTCTGAGGAGATGAATAGTTCACAATATTCCAAGTATCCGATCCTTTGTTCTCCATTCTGCTTATCTTAGGTGGATCGAAGTTATTTACCCTGGTAGAAGCAACGTTGTAACACCCCGGTGTTATGCCTACATCTAGGCACTGCTAAATCATACCTGTCATGCATCATCAAGCATCCTAATCCTACATGCATGATCTTGCATATAACAACTGAAACATTTCTTCGAAACATACGAAACATGTTTGTGAAAAGAAAATGATGCATACACTTATTAGAGTTGTTTTGCCCTGATTCTTGCTTGCTAGTTGAGTAGAAATTGTTGGTTAGGCTTGTAAATCATCTAGAATGGTTTAGCACAATTTTTGGAGCAAGGTTTGTATTTAAATTAATTCAAAATTTTGCTTCTAAAGTAAATTCCAAAAATTAGGGTTTTGAGTTAAAATTTAACTTTGATTCTATAATTTAAAATCTAGATAGGATTGGACTTTGGTTATAAAAGCAAAGTTGTAGGGAATTGAATTCTAAGCAATTTTCATTTTTGGTACATTTTCAAAAGAGGTCATTTTCTTGCTCAAAATAATGTTTGAATGGTGGCATTTAAAAATTTCTTGAAAATAAATTGAAAATCTTCATTTCCTTTTTCCTGGGCCGCCGCCTCGCTTTCGGCCCAGCCGCACAGGCGGCCCGGCCTGCCTCCGCGCCCGTCGCCCGCTCACCCGCTCCTGCCTCGGCCCAGCTGGCTCGCCGCGGCCCAGTCCACCGCGCGCTGCCTTCTCCTCCCGCGCGCCGCGCGTCCCGGCCGTGGCAGAGCTTGCCCGCCGCGTGGCCGCTCTGCGCTGGCGTCGCCCGCCGCGCGGCAGCCGTGGCCTGGCACTGCGCCCACGCGCCCGCCTTCACCTGCCGGTGTCCGCGCACTCGCTCACTCGCGCCCTGCACTTCCTCCCCTTCTCCTCCACAGCCGCGAGCTCCGAGCTCCGCCGTCGCCGCGCTCGAGCTCCGCCGGCGTCCAACTCAAGCACCACCGCACCATTCTCCAATTCCTCGTGCCCCGAGCTCCGCCTCGCCTTCCTCGAAGTCGTGCTCGAACTTGCTCCGCCTTCCGAGCACAGGTCGGACCTCCCCGCGCCTCGCCACCGGCGTCCATGGCACCGCCATGCACGGCCGCCGTGGAGCGCCCTTTTCCTTCCCTCTCCAGCCTCGCATAGCGACCTTGCCGAGCTCGCTTTCTCCTCGCGCGTCTCCTGCGCTCGCTCTCTGGCGTTGCCGTGGCCGGAGACGGCCGCTGGCCGCTGGCCGAGCCGCGCCGCCGCGCCAGCGCGCGCCCCGGCATGGCGCCTCGCCTCGGCTGGCCAAGCCGGCCAGGCAAAGCGGCCGTGGGCCGAAGCCCTGCCAGGCCGCCGCGCTCCTCCTTTTCGCTCGGGCCGCGCAGGCCGAAAGTGGCCATGGGCCAGTTCATCCGCAGGCCGGCCCAGTAGAGTTTTGAAGAATTGATTTCCATTTATTCATTTTTATTTGAAAACAGAAATGGTTTGCAAAATATTTGGATACTCAAAGTTGCTCCAAATTTGTTGAAACAAATTTTTCTAGGTTCCTTATTACCAGATCTACTTGGAAAAAATTATTGCATGTCATTTTGATATACTTTTCTATAGGATTTTATTCAATCTTGAATATTGCTGATAACTTGAAAAATATGTAGAAAAATATATAGGCTTCAGAAAAATATGATTCCAAGTTTGTTAATCTTCTTATGTCATGTACTTCCTAAGGAAAATATGTTTCATGCATGTGCTGTGGAAAACTTTGGAGGTGTAGTTCAAGTGCCTTTAAGGGCTGATTTTTGTTATTTTTGATAGAGAGCAAACTTTGTATAAAACATGCATGCGGTAATTTTTGTACAGTCATTATATGCTATGAAGAACTTAGGAAAAATATTAATTCTGTTGTTTGACACTTTTCATAGTACAAAGTAATTTCATGCTCATTTTCATGCTATAGCTTGTCATTTTTGTGTAGGATGGTTTACTTATCCAAATGCCATGAAATTTTTATGGTAGTCTGTTTAGAGTAGTAGTATGCTACTGTAATTTTCTCAGATTTTTAGGAGCATCAGAAATATAGGTTGCTATTCAAACCTATTATTAATTAGGGTTTAAGCAAGTGTCGCTTTAAGTGTGATTAAGAAAATCGTAAAGCTTTGGTGTATCTTTGAAGCATTTCATAAGATAGGTTAACTTAACATATTAGTAGTAGAAGAGAATGCAGTAGATGACATGTATTTGTAGTATAGTTCTTAGATGATGTTGACTACCTTGCATTTCAACAGATCCATTGCATTCATCTCCTTCGATGCACCGTTTGCATAATCACTTACGCGCATTGCATCATACAGGATCGCAAACCGAGAACCCAGTCGTCATACCCGAGGAGCCAGAGGAGCAGCTCGAGGTGCAGCAGCAGGAAGTGCCAGAAGCCGACGAGGAGGACGTTGAGGAACTTCCGGAGTGCCCCGATCACCGTCCGAGCTCCTTCGAGAGAGGCAAGCCCCGGAGCATTTTTCTCCCGGTTTGCAATTAATCAATTAAATGCTTTACTTTAATTGATGCATTACGTTCAGGAGTTGTTTGCAACCGTTGCTGCATTATACCTTGTTTACCTTTGTTATACTATATCCTTGTTACCCTGGTATCCGCAGTCGAGTCAATGCTTAGCTGGCTTAGACCGGTAGAAGTCGGGTGATTTCCTGTCACCTGCGAGCTATAGGTGGTTACCTGGATCTGCTTGGATGACTATGAAGTCATGGTATAACTAAGTGTTAAATGAAGTTGAGACCGGACGGAGACTTGCAGAGTTTTGGACTGTAGTGTTTCCGTCTGTGTCGATTAAGGACCGACCGTTGTTGGGCCTCGAGTCATGTTGAACGCATGCCTTACATTTAGCTGGCCGGATAAAGTACCTTCCGACCGCGAAGCTGGGAGATTTTTCGGGCCGAGTAGATTGCCCGCAACGCACTGTACCGGAGCAGGTGTGGTAGGACACGGGGGCGGGATGATAAGACCAAAGTGCAGTCGGTCGGCCCCCGGGTACATGTGGTTCCTGGCAAACTCGAGATTCCTGGAAAGTTGACTCGGTGATCAATATCTCACTTTAGCGGGTGAGTGAGGTTTGTGTAAGGAATAAATCACCAGCTGGTTAGGAATCGATTCGAATCGCCATCGCTCCTGGATAGTGAGCACTTGACTTGAGTTACTTCATCGTAGTAAATGCTATGGAACACTTGGACGGTTATAGTGAATATGACAGTATGGAAGTTGTTTAATGATCATTGGTTATCATTCTCTGCTTAATCACATGTTTACTCTAGCATAGGTGCAAACCTAGTTGACAGGTTAATAATAATTAACTTGGCAATAATGCTTTTAGACAGGTTCTTGAATTGCTAAAAATGCTTCTTTTTGCAAATGAGTCAGCTACCCCACTATAAAGCCCTTCATAATCCTTGGTGTCATTAATTTCGGTTATGTCGGGTAAGTCTGGCTGAGTACCTTCTCGTACTCAGGGTTTTATTCCCACTTGTTGCAGATGGGCAGATGTACTATGGCTACTGTATCAACTGCCTGTATCCTGCGATGGGTGATGCTTAGGACCATGGGCATGGTCATTCCTTACGTCTCATCTAATGCTTTTGTTGGAGACGATCATCCGCTGGCACTATATTTCAACTCTGTGTGTGTGTGTGTGAATTGAACAAAAGACTTCCGCTACTTTTTATTCGAACATGTTTTGTAATAACTATGTTTAAACTCTGATGTATCTGTTATGCAAACTTTTATGTAATATGTGATTGGTGACCGCTAAACTTATTACGATCATGGCTGGGACATGAGTTGGTTTGAAATCCTTCGTGGTTTCACGGACTACCGGGTTATACGGGCTTAAGTTTGCTAAAGCGTCTGCTCTGGCGGATGATTTTCTTACTTAATTTCGTATAATTGGTCGGTTCTGTTACAGCTGGTATCAGAGCATGGTTTAGCGTGTTACTGTTCACAAGTGTATTTAAAACAAAAAGGCATTGGAAAACGTGATTTTAAAACTATAAAGTGTGCCAGTGATCATATCCTTTATGCCCAGTTAAGGACTTTAGGTGGCTTAATTAAGTACTGACTGGGGTTCTTGCATCATATTTCTCTTTCGTCGCTCATACGGCGTGCTATTGTATGAGTGCCACTTGTTTGAGTGGTAATGAATGGATCAATTGCCTCTACGCCTCGGTAAGTGTGAGTTGTGAGAGCATGATCGGATACACCGCCGATCTAGGGTGAATGCTTATATGATGCTGGAGTAATTACATGTTCTACGCATGTTTTACAAAGGTATCTCATGTATGGGTCTTCCGTCTGTGGAGGCGATGCCGTCAATAGGACGATGGTTCGGGTAGTTACTACCGTTGTACACGTATCTGGGGATTCGTGTAGAGCGTGTAGATAAAAATTTTACTGCTTTTATGCATTCATTGGGAATTGGGCTGAAATGAATCTTCTGCAGGTACATAACAACGCTATCGTATAGAACGTATTAGCTACGTAATTGAGAGATCGTTGTTATGCCACCGAATTCGTCGTTAGAAATTATTTATTTCCTAAGTTTGTGAGAACGTACGACACGTACATACATCATGTTACTTGTGCATCTCATTCATCTCATGCATACCTCCCCTTATAAATTGATTATCTCATTTTGATAAAAGTTGCATCACCTAAAATATGTTTCCCCGAAGTAATAAGAGAACTTTTGCTACAGATGGCCCGCACGAAGCAGACCGCCCGTAAGTCCACCGGAGGAAGAGCACCCCGACGTCCGTTGGCCCTGAGGGAGCACCGCACCACGGACACCTTCTTGAGCGAGTTTGGCATGCCAACTTTGCTTTGGAGAGTGCTCCATGATGTGGGGTACCCAGAGGGTCAAGAGCCGGTGTACTCTTGGAATGAGAGCCAGTTAGCAGATGATGGACTTGCAGTGGTGGAGATCACGGTTCCTGCTCTTGGTGATGCTCCAGATTGGGATGGTTGGCATTTGGAGTTTGAGGGTCGCACTCCAGCTGAGGGTGCAGAGGGAGCAGCCTTCCGTGTCATCAGGGACATTATGAGCAGATTTCCCAGTGAGCTTGCAGCAGCTTTAGCTGGTACTTTTCCTAGGGATGATCCCCGCGATGCCATTTGGGTTCAGCCTGAAGGAAGCGCATTGGTCAGAGGTCCAGCTGAGGGACAGGCTAGCGACAACCAGGCAATGAGTGCTATGTTCGCCGCCATCAGGGCGTATGAGGGTCTTGAGAGTACCTACTGGACTTTGACTGGCTTGCGTAGTGAGGATAAGCTCAAAGGGAAGAAGCAGAAGAAGAGACAGGCTCGAGCTATAGCTAGCTTGCAGGAGCAGTTGGCTGATATGAATCTACAGCGAGATCAGGCGGTTGAAAGAGGTGATAGAGCTATGCAGCAAGTGCATACGTTGACTCAAGCCAACAACAATGCAGACCGCATGATTGGACAGTTGGTTCAGGAAAGGAATGAAGCCTGGAACGCAAGAAACCTTCTGTTGCAGAGAGTCGATGAGCTAGAGGAATACAACGGCTACTTGCACGAGGAGTTTCACGCGCTCTACAATGGGGTTGGCCCATATGCTCCACCGAATGCCGCTGGCATGGACATCGACGACGACAACCAGAACGAGCCTGTAGTTTCACCTGGAGGCGATGGTGACGTCTCCGATCCCGACGATGGTCCCGAGGAGTAGGCTAGTGGCTTTGCGCTAGTATCTAGGTCTTGTCGCGATGACCTTTCTTTTGTTGGCATGTAATCTATCGTATGTTGCTTCGAACGTATGAGAATTGGCATGTGTTTGGAACTTGATTTTCGAATGCGATATCTGAACGCATAAAAAGTCCAGTGTATGTATGCTGGCAATGTGATTGTATGGACGCGATGTTTGCCGTTTAAGTAATTCGATTAAGTGCTGTTGTTTTAATTGGAATTGCGATTGTTGTGCCTCTGTTTTATTGTATGAATTTATTCTCTCCAGTAAATTCAGTACGGCATAATTTTTCCTTCACTCGCAATTATTACAGCTCCACTCAATCATTACTTGTTGCTGAAATATGCAGATGACAAACACTCGCCGAACCACGTATGAAGCCGCTGAGCCCTGGTGCTAACGGTTCAGGGACCGGTGGTGGTGGAGGAAATCATGGCAACAACAATGAGCCTCCCCATGAACCGCATTTGCCACCTCCTCCCCCGTTTACCCCCGAAATGTTCCTCGCACAGCTACTCGGGAGTCAGCGCAACACAGAACAATCTCAGAAGAACATGGAGGATCTTCTCAGAACCATCGCCAACAACGTTCAACGTGGTAACAATCAAGGTGGTGGCATGGGAGTGAACCAATATAGCAGCTTCAAAGATTTCATGGACACCAGGCCACCAGTCTTCAAGGAAGCAACAGAGCCACTTGATGCTGAGGAATGGATCAACACGATGGAAGATAAATTCCGTGTGTTGAGAATGACTGAGGTGCTAAAAACGGAGTATGCTGCACTTCAATTGCAAGGACCGGCGGGAATGTGGTGGAAGCACCATCGCACCACCTTCCCTCCAAATGCTCAGATTTCTTGGAGAGAGTTTGCTGAGGCCTTCCGCGGAGTCTATATTCCACCCGGGCTGACAGAGATGAAGTTGGGAGAGTTTCTGGCATTGAACCAGGGTACCAAGACCGTGACGCAATACCTGCATGCTTTCAACAACTTATGTCGCTATGCTCCCGACATGGTTGACACAGATGCTAAGAGAATAGCCAGTTTTAAGAGGGGTCTCAATCCAAAAATGATGAAGCATGTTGGTACTAACAACCGCGTCAGATTCAACGACTTCATCAGTGACTGTCTGAAGCAGGAGAAGAATAACAACGCCAGCACCGCAGCCAAGACACGCAAGAGAGCCTTCGAAGGTGGGCCGTCTCAAGCTAGAGCACCTATGGGAGGTCGTCCTCCTTATCGCCCATCGGCACCTGGCGCTAGATTCAGGCCACCTCAGCCAAGAAGCCAGAATTTCCGTGGACCTCAAAAGCCGTACAAGATGGCAGTACAGCCCAACAAAGCAGCCGCAACTGCGGTACAAGGCAGTTCCAAGGGAGCTGTGGGATCTGCCGGGACAGTGAGAGGACCCTGCTATAACTGTGATCAACCCGGTCATTTCTCGAGGTTTTGTCCATACCCGCCCAAGAAGAAGCAGCAGACTTATAATGCTAGAGTGCACAGTACCACAGTGGATGAAATTCCAGAGGGAGAGCCCGTCACTGCTGGTAAGTTTACTGTCAATAAAAACCCTGCAGTTGTTCTATTTGATTCTGGATCATCGCATTCTTTTATGAGTCAAGCATTTGCACAGAAACATGAACAACTATGCACAGAATTGGGCTATGGTTACCGTATAAGTTCAGCAGGGGCTGATGTTTTGACCAACCAGATGGTTCGAGGGGCAACCCTTGAATTAGGTAGCAGGAAGTTCCGAGTGAACTTGATAGTTATGCCTGGGTTAGTCTTGGATGTCATTATAGGGATGAATTGGATGAAGGATTGGGGAGCAGTCATAGATACTGGAGGTCGAGTACTTACCCTTAAGGATCCCCTGGGTGAGGGTACTTTCCAAGTACCATTGCCTCGAAGAACAGACCTTATAAGTGTTACATGCGCTACGGCAGTCACTCCTATTCATCAGATTCCGGTAGTGTGTGAATTCCCGGACGTATTCCCGGATGAGCTACCTGGTCTTCCGCCAGATAGAGAGATTGAGTTTGGAATTGAGTTAGTCCCCGGAACAGCTCGATTTCAAGGAGGCCCTATCGGATGCCTCCCGACGAGTTAGCTGAGCTAAAGAAGCAATTAGAAGATTTGTCGAAAAAGGGGTTTATTCGGCCAAGCAAGTCTGAATGGGGATGTCCAGCTTTGTTTGTGAAGAAAAAGAAAGAGGGCACGTTGAGAATGTGCGTAGATTATAGGCCACTCAATGCTGTGACCGTCAAAAATAAGTATCCCTTGCCACATATTGATGTCCTGTTTGACCAATTATCCAAGGCCAAGGTGTTCTCAAAAATAGATTTGAGATCCGGTTATCATCAGATCAAGATTAGGCCACAGGATATACCAAAAACTGCATTTTCCACCAGATACGGGTTGTATGAGTATCTTGTCATGTCTTTTGGCTTGACAAATGCTCCCGCATATTTTATGTTCTTGATGAATACAGTTTTCATGCCAGAATTGGATAAGTTTGTGGTAGTATTCATCGATGACATTCTGGTGTACTCCGAGAATGAGAAAGATCACGAAGAGCATCTGAGAACTGTCTTGACCAGACTTAGAGATCATCAATTGTATGCTAAGTTTAGCAAATGCGAATTCTGGTTGAAGGAAGTTCCTTTCCTTGGTCACATTCTGTCAGAGAATGGAGTTTCAGTCGATCCAAGTAAGGTGCAAGAAGTTATGAATTGGAAAACACCGACCTCAGTTCCTGAGATTAGAAGTTTCTTAGGACTAGCGGGTTATTACCGTCGCTTTATACCAGATTTCTCAAAGATCGCCAAACCGATGACGAGTCTCCTACAGAAGGATCACAAGTTTTTGTGGACAGAGGAGTGTGAAGCAGCTTTCCACACTTTGCGGAAACTGTTGACCACTGCTCCTGTTCTAGCACAACCGGATATAGAGAAGCCATTTGATGTGTTTTGCGACGCATCAAAGACTGGATTGGGTTGTGTTCTTATGCAAGAAAGGAGAGTCATAGCTTATGCATCACGTCAATTGAGAAAGCACGAGGTCAACTATCCAACACATGATCTTGAACTTGCTGCAGTTGTGCACGCCCTAAAAATTTGGAGACATTATCTACTTGGTAATGTGTGCAATGTTTTCACGGATCACAAGAGTCTTAAGTATATCTTTACCCAACCAGAGCTAAACATGAGACAGCGTAGATGGTTGGAATTGATCAAAGATTACAACCTGAATGTGCAATATCATCCTGGTAAAGCCAATGTAGTGGCAGATGCTTTGAGCAGAAAGTCACATTACTTGAATGTGCAGCCATTACTTGAAGATGGATTTGATCTAATGCATCCTGCTGTGTTACATAGTATTCAGATTAGTTGCTCTTTGGAGAGTAAGATAATAGAAGGACAGAAAACTGACAAGGGGATATTCCACATCAAAGAGAAAATAAAAGAAAAGCCGTCTCAACACTTTAAAGTGGATGAACAGGGTGTGTTGTGGTTTGACAACCGTCTTGTGGTTCCCAAGGATCGAGAGCTTAGGAATAAACTCATGGATGAAGCTCACCTGTCTAAGCTATCTATCCATCCTGGAAGTAGTAAGATGTATCAAGAACTAAGATCTCGCTATTGGTGGACCAAAATGAAGAAAGAAATTACAGCATATGTTGTCAGATGTGACACATGTTGTCGAGTGAAAGCCATTCACATGAAACCTGCTGGTATGTTGCAACCCTTATCAGTCCCTAGTTGGAAGTGGGACGATATCAGTATGGATTTTATCACGGGTTTGCCCACTACCCAAAAAGGACATGATTCGATTTGGGTAATTGTGGACCGTCTTACCAAGACCGCTCATTTCTTGCCTGTCAAAACAGATTATCGACCACCTCAATATGCCGAGAAGTATATCGCAGAAATTGTGAGGTTGCATGGTATACCCAAGACCATAATATCTGATAGAGGCTCACAGTTCACGGCTCATTTTTGGGAACATTTACACAAAGGCTTAGGAACTAGTTTAATTCGCAGTACCGCTTATCATCCTCAGACAGATGGTCAGACTGAACGAGTAAATGCTGTTTTGGAGGATATGTTGAGAGCCTGTGTATTGTCTTCCAAGGGATCATGGGAGTCATGGTTACCGTTAGCTGAGTTTTCTTATAATAATAGCTATCAAGAAAGCATCAAGATGGCCCCATTCGAAGCTTTATATGGCAGAAAATGTAGAACACCATTGAATTGGATCGAGCCTGGTGATAGAAGGTATTATGGCATTGACTTTGTAGAAGAAGCCGAGAAGAAAGTTCATATTATTCAGCAGAATATGAAAGCTGCCCAATCACGTCAGAAAAGCTATGCAGACAAAAGAAGGAGACCCCTTGTGTTTGAAGTTGGTGATTATGTTTATCTGAAAGTCACACCAATGAAGAAGAAAAGGTTTGGAATCCGAAGAAAGCTTGCCGCAAGATTCGTAGGACCATACAAGATCTTAGAACGAAGAGGTCCGGTAGCCTACAAGCTAGAGTTACCTGAGACAATGAGTACAGTTTTCCCAGTTTTCCATGTATCACATCTCAAGAAATGCTTGCGTGTTCCGGAGGAAAGAATAGAACCTCGAGGTATTCAACTCAAATCAGATTTGGTGTATCGTGAGCAACCAGTCCGAGTGTTAGACACGAAGGAACGTGCTACTCGGAATAGTGTGGTGAAAACTTACAAGATACAGTGGGATCATCATGATGAGGGAGATGCAACTTGGGAAACAGGAGAGTATCTACAAAAAGCTTATGAAGAATTTTATAACAAATGGTTCGTAACCCAAATCTCGGGACGAGATTTTTATAAGGGGGGAGGGCTGTAACACCCCGGTGTTATGCCTACATCTAGGCACTGCTAAATCATACCTGTCATGCATCATCAAGCATCCTAATCCTACATGCATGATCTTGCATATAACAACTGAAACATTTCTTCGAAACATACGAAACATGTTTGTGAAAAGAAAATGATGCATACACTTATTAGAGTTGTTTTGCCCTGATTCTTGCTTGCTAGTTGAGTAGAAATTGTTGGTTAGGCTTGTAAATCATCTAGAATGGTTTAGCACAATTTTTGGAGCAAGGTTTGTATTTAAATTAATTCAAAATTTTGCTTCTAAAGTAAATTCCAAAAATTAGGGTTTTGAGTTAAAAATTTAACTTTGATTCTATAATTTAAAATCTAGATAGGATTGGACTTTGGTTATAAAAGCAAAGTTGTAGGGAATTGAATTCTAAGCAATTTTCATTTTTGGTACATTTTCAAAAGAGGTCATTTTCTTGCTCAAAATAATGTTTGAATGGTGGCATTTAAAAATTTCTTGAAAATAAATTGAAAATCTTCATTTCCTTTTTCCTGGGCCGCCGCCTCGCTTTCGGCCCAGCCGCACAGGCGGCCCGGCCTGCCTCCGCGCCCGTCGCCCGCTCACCCGCTCCTGCCTCGGCCCAGCTGGCTCGCCGCGGCCCAGTCCACCGCGCGCTGCCTTCTCCTCCCGCGCGCCGCGCGTCCCGGCCGTGGCAGAGCTTGCCCGCCGCGTGGCCGCTCTGCGCTGGCGTCGCCCGCCGCGCGGCAGCCGTGGCCTGGCACTGCGCCCACGCGCCCGCCTTCACCTGCCGGTGTCCGCGCACTCGCTCACTCGCGCCCTGCACTTCCTCCCCTTCTCCTCCACAGCCGCGAGCTCCGAGCTCCGCCGTCGCCGCGCTCGAGCTCCGCCGGCGTCCAACTCAAGCACCACCGCACCATTCTCCAATTCCTCGTGCCCCGAGCTCCGCCTCGCCTTCCTCGAAGTCGTGCTCGAACTTGCTCCGCCTTCCGAGCACAGGTCGGACCTCCCCGCGCCTCGCCACCTGGCGTCCATGGCACCGCCATGCACGGCCGCCGTGGAGCGCCCTTTTCCTTCCCTCTCCAGCCTCGCATAGCGACCTTGCCGAGCTCGCTTTCTCCTCGCGCGTCTCCTACGCTCGCTCTCTGGCGTTGCCGTGGCCGGAGACGGCCGCTGGCCGCTGGCCGAGCCGCGCCGCCGCGCCAGCGCGCGCCCCGGCATGGCGCCTCGCCTCGGCTGGCCAAGCCGGCCAGGCAAAGCGGCCGTGGGCCGAAGCCCTGCCAGGCCGCCGCGCTCCTCCTTTTCGCTCGGGCCGCGCAGGCCGAAAGTGGCCATGGGCCAGTTCATCCGCAGGCCGGCCCAGTAGAGTTTTGAAGAATTGATTTCCATTTATTCATTTTTATTTGAAAACAGAAATGGTTTGCAAAATATTTGGATACTCAAAGTTGCTCCAAATTTGTTGAAACAAATTTTTCTAGGTTCCTTATTACCAGATCTACTTGGAAAAAATTATTGCATGTCATTTTGATATACTTTTCTATAGGATTTTATTCAATCTTGAATATTGCTGATAACTTGAAAAATATGTAGAAAAATATATAGGCTTCAGAAAAATATGATTCCAAGTTTGTTAATCTTCTTATGTCATGTACTTCCTAAGGAAAATATGTTTCATGCATGTGCTGTGGAAAACTTTGGAGGTGTAGTTCAAGTGCCTTTAAGGGCTGATTTTTGTTATTTTTGATAGAGAGCAAACTTTGTATAAAACATGCATGCGGTAATTTTTGTACAGTCATTATATGCTATGAAGAACTTAGGAAAAATATTAATTCTGTTGTTTGACACTTTTCATAGTACAAAGTAATTTCATGCTCATTTTCATGCTATAGCTTGTCATTTTTGTGTAGGATGGTTTACTTATCCAAATGCCATGAAATTTTTATGGTAGTCTGTTTAGAGTAGTAGTATGCTACTGTAATTTTCTCAGATTTTTAGGAGCATCAGAAATATAGGTTGCTATTCAAACCTATTATTAATTAGGGTTTAAGCAAGTGTCGCTTTAAGTGTGATTAAGAAAATCGTAAAGCTTTGGTGTATCTTTGAAGCATTTCATAAGATAGGTTAACTTAACATATTAGTAGTAGAAGAGAATGCAGTAGATGACATGTATTTGTAGTATAGTTCTTAGATGATGTTGACTACCTTGCATTTCAACAGATCCATTGCATTCATCTCCTTCGATGCACCGTTTGCATAATCACTTACGCGCATTGCATCATACAGGATCGCAAACCGAGAACCCAGTCGTCATACCCGAGGAGCCAGAGGAGCAGCTCGAGGTGCAGCAGCAGGAAGTGCCAGAAGCCGACGAGGAGGACGTTGAGGAACTTCCGGAGTGCCCCGATCACCGTCCGAGCTCCTTCGAGAGAGGCAAGCCCCGGAGCATTTTTCTCCCGGTTTGCAATTAATCAATTAAATGCTTTACTTTAATTGATGCATTACGTTCAGGAGTTGTTTGCAACCGTTGCTGCATTATACCTTGTTTACCTTTGTTATACTATATCCTTGTTACCCTGGTATCCGCAGTCGAGTCAATGCTTAGCTGGCTTAGACCGGTAGAAGTCGGGTGATTTCCTGTCACCTGCGAGCTATAGGTGGTTACCTGGATCTGCTTGGATGACTATGAAGTCATGGTATAACTAAGTGTTAAATGAAGTTGAGACCGGACGGAGACTTGCAGAGTTTTGGACTGTAGTGTTTCCGTCTATGTCGATTAAGGACCGACCGTTGTTGGGCCTCGAGTCATGTTGAACGCATGCCTTACATTTAGCTGGCCGGATAAAGTACCTTCCGACCGCGAAGCTGGGAGATTTTTCGGGCCGAGTAGATTGCCCGCAACGCACTATACCGGAGCAGGTGTGGTAGGACACGGGGGCGGGATGATAAGACCAAAGTGCAGTCGGTCGGCCCCCGGGTACATGTGGTTCCTGGCAAACTCGAGATTCCTGGAAAGTTGACTCGGTGATCAATATCTCACTTTAGCGGGTGAGTGAGGTTTGTGTAAGGAATAAATCACCAGCTGGTTAGGAATCGATTCGAATCGCCATCGCTCCTGGATAGTGAGCACTTGACTTGAGTTACTTCATCGTAGTAAATGCTATGGAACACTTGGACGGTTATAGTGAATATGACAGTATGGAAGTTGTTTAATGATCATTGGTTATCATTCTCTGCTTAATCACATGTTTACTCTAGCATAGGTGCAAACCTAGTTGACAGGTTAATAATAATTAACTTGGCAATAATGCTTTTAGACAGGTTCTTGAATTGCTAAAAATGCTTCTTTTTGCAAATGAGTCAGCTACCCCACTATAAAGCCCTTCATAATCCTTGGTGTCATTAATTTCGGTTATGTCGGGTAAGTCTGGCTGAGTACCTTCTCGTACTCAGGGTTTTATTCCCACTTGTTGCAGATGGGTAGATGTACTATGGCTACTGTATCAACTGCCTGTATCCTGCGATGGGTGATGCTTAGGACCATGGGCATGGTCATTCCTTACGTCTCATCTAATGCTTTTGTTGGAGACGATCATCCGCTGGCACTATATTTCAACTCTGTGTGTGTGTGTGTGAATTGAACAAAAGACTTCTGCTACTTTTTATTCGAACATGTTTTGTAATAACTATGTTTAAACTCTGATGTATCTGTTATGCAAACTTTTATGTAATATGTGATTGGTGACCGCTAAACTTATTACGATCATGGCTGGGACATGAGTTGGTTTGAAATCCTTCGTGGTTTCACGGACTACCGGGTTATACGGGCTTAAGTTTGCTAAAGCGTCTGCTCTGGCGGATGATTTTCTTACTTAATTTCGTATAATTGGTCGGTTCTGTTACAAACGTCCCCCGACGTACTATTGGCTTCAGGTTAGATTTATCGAATACCTTTTGAGCTGGCTCCCATCGCCAAGAAATCTAGTTCGTAAGTCTAGTTTCCGCATTCGATTGAAATAAAGATCTCCAATGGGTGATCTCGATCACCGCTTTATGATAAATTTCATCGATAAAATTCATTGATAAATTTAAGATGAATATATTTTATTTATACTTGCCAATCAACTTATTTAGGGTTGACCGAAGGGAATAACCTAAAGAAGAAGATAAAATAGTATCCGACCAAAGGGAGGAATTCCCCTGATAGAGGAAAGGCATTCCGCTACTATATGGGAATGGGGCCCCTGCCTAAGCGCCTTCCCAAGATCGGACTCGAGGGAAGGTAAGATATCGGTCCGGGAGGTGGGATAGACATACGGTATACTCTCTACATTCTATAAATATATTATTAATTCATAGAATTACCCTACCCCCTCCGAGGGGTGCCCATCCTCTGCTTCACCTCCCGGGAAGGTATGGTTTCCGAAAAAGCAATGGAGAGAACGGAGGGAAACACACCACAACTACTCTGGTGGTGTGTTAACCGTAGAGAACGGAATGTAGGCCTCGCTTTCAGGCCTGGATTCTCTTGTCTTATCCGTTAAGGGAAGCTGTTTTAAGTTGTTAGCTGTGTTTCTCCCTTAACGTAGTAAGCCATAGTGGTGAACCTTACCACTGAACTAAATAAGATAAAGTAAGGTTCACTGATCCACTTTTTTTTTGGAAAGGGGGTTCGGGGGAAAACCTTTTAAGGGGTTTACCCGAACTGAATACCCTTTCCAAGCAACCACAAAATTTGAAAAATTTTGGCGATTCTTGATGGAATTCTATGCGCGGATTCCATCAAGCCGTCCGTTCCCTTCCTTCTCTGCCTTGGATTTCTTTGGAAGTCCATACCTTCATTTCCCCCCTATACCTATAGTATATGGAGCTTCCCGGTATGGAGCCAGCGTCGTCATAGGTATACCTCGCCCCCCTGCCCAGTTGCTAACTGTTAAGGTCCTTTAGAACCCCGGCCAGGCACCCTCCCGGTAGTGCCAGGGGACAACCACTTCTAATGGGTCTCATCTGTGAGTGGGAATCCCATTAGTAGCAGCTGGTGACCGCCTTCTTGTCGCCCATCTCTTTAACTCCTGTAGTAAACTCTGGCCGATGACCTCCCGATCCTATCTCCTCCTAAGTGAGCTCAATGCTATCATTTCTTAGGAAGTAAGAACCATGCCTTCAGCTTGATCCAAGAGCTGATTTCTTTATTTCACCCGTTTGCCTGTCCTGATATTCTCCTTGGTAAACTATCTGAAACCAAGTTCTCAATCTACCTTCCCCCTCGCTTCAGCTCTAGCTAATGTCCCATAGTCTGTTCTCACCTGCCCGGCGGGGAACTCCCCATAAGTCGACAGACTAGCCGTGGTGTGGACGCGCAACCCAACCTATCTCTAGGTTGGGCTTGAAGTACCCTCTTCCTTCAAAGAGCCAGTGCCCATCTTCCCTTCCATAAGGGCTGACTCAGCTCAGACAGTATAGTATCTGGCTAGTCACTTTAGTGATCGCACCTTTGCCAATCTTCCTTTTGAATTACTAAGATCTCATACTTGGAAGTAAAATTAATACCAACATTGCCTTTGTCATTCTAATCTAGTCTGGCATAGTTATACCCGGATCTACGGTTTGATTGGGACTAGATTAGAGAGAGCAATGCAAGAAAATGAAAGCTAGTAAGAACATCTCCTTTGTAGACTTGTCCCTTACAGATAAGTGAAGCGCCCCTCAAGATGTATTGACAACGAGCACTTCAAGTTATTCTGAGGAGATGAATAGTTCACAATATTCCAAGTATCCGATCCTTTGTTCTCCATTCTGCTTATCTTAGGTGGATCGAAGTTATTTACCCTGGTAGAAGCAACGTCCCCCGACGTACTATTGGCTTCAGGTTAGATTTATCGAATACCTTTTGAGCTGGCTCCCATCGCCAAGAAATCTAGTTCGTAAGTCTAGTTTCCGCATTCGATTGAAATAAAGATCTCCAATGGGTGATCTCGATCACCACTTTATGATAAATTTCATCGATAAAATTCATTGATAAATTTAAGATGAATATATTTTATTTATACTTGCCAATCAACTTATTTAGGGTTGACCGAAGGGAATAACCTAAAGAAGAAGATAAAATAGTATTCGACCAAAGGGAGGAATTCCCTTGATAGAGGAAAGGCCTTCCGCTACTATATGGGAATGGGGCCCCTGCCTAAGCGCCTTCCTGAGATCGGACTCGAGGGAAGGTAAGATATCCGTCCGGGAGGTGGGATAGACATACGGTATACTCTCTACATTCTATAAATATATTATTAATTCATAGAATTACCCTACCCCCTCCGAGGGGTGCCCATCCTCTGCTTCACCTCCCGGGAAGGTATGGATTTCCGAAAAAGCAATGGAGAGAATGGAGGGAAACACACCACAACTACTCTGGTGGTGTGTTAACCATAGAGAACGGAATTTAGGCCTCGCTTTCAGGTATGGATTCTCTTGTCTTATCCGTTAAGGGAAGCTGTTTTAAGTTGTTAGCTGTGTTTCTCCCTTAACGTAGTAAGCCATAGTGGTGAACCTTACCCCTGAACTAAATAAGATAAAGTAAGGTTCACTGATCCACTTTTTTTTTGGAAAGGGGGTTTGGGGGAAAATCTTTTAAGGGGTTTACCCGAACTGAATACCCTTTCCAAGCAACCACAAAATTTGAAAAATTTTGGCGATTCTTGATGGAATTCTATGCGCGGATTCCATCAAGCCATCCGTTCCCTTCCTTCTCTGCCTTGGATTTCTTTGGAAATCCATACCTTCATTTCCCCCCTATACCTATAGTATAGGGAGCTTCTCGGTATGGAGCCAGCATCGTCATAGGTATACCTCGCCCCCCTGCCCAGTTGCTAACTGTTAAGGTCCTTTCGAACCCCGGCCAGGCACCCTCCCGGTAGTGCCAGGGGACAACCACTTCTAATGGGTCTCATCTGTGAGTGGGAATCCCATTAGTAGCAGCTGGTGACCGCCTTCTTGTCGCCCATCTCTTTAACTCCTGTAGTAAACCTCTGGCCGATGACCTCCCGATCCTATCTCCTCCTAAGTGAGCTCAATGCTATCATTTCTTAGGAAGTAAGAACCGTGCCTTCAGCTTGATCCAAGAGCTGATTTCTTTATTTCACCCATTTGCCTGTCCTGATATTCTCCTTGGTAAACTGTCCGAAACCAAGTTCTCAATCTACCTTCCCCCTCGCTTCAGCTCTAGCTAACGTCCGATAGTCTGTTCTCACCTGCCCGGCGGGGAACTCCCCATAAGTCGACAGACTAGCCGTGGTGTGGACGCTCAACCCAACCTATCTCTAGGTTGGGCTTGAAGTACCCTCTTCCTTCAAAGAGCCAGTGCCCATCTTCCCTTCCATAAGGGCTGACTCAGCTCAGACAGTATAGTATCTGGCTAGTCACTTTAGTGATCGCACCTTTGCCAAGCTTCCTTTTGAATTACTAAGATCTCATACTTGGAAGTAAAATTAATACCAACATTGCCTTTGTCATTCTAATCTAGTCTGGCATAGTTATACCCGGATCTACGGTTTGATTGGGACTAGATTAGAGAGAGCAATGCAAGAAAATGAAAGCTAGTAGGAACATCTCCTTTATAGACTTATCCCTTATAGATAAGTGAAGCGCCCCTCAAGATGTATTGACAACGAGCACTTCAAGTTATTCTGAGGAGATGAATAGTTCACAATATTCCAAGTATCCGATCCTTTGTTCTCCATTCTGCTTATCTTAGGTGGATCGATGTTATTTACCCAGGTAGAAGCAACGTCCCCCGACGTACTATTGGCTTCAGGTTAGATTTATCGAATACCTTTTGAGCTGGCTCCCATCGCCAAGAAATCTAGTTCGTAAGTCTAGTTTCCGCATTTGATTGAAATAAAGATCTCCAATGGGTGATCTCGATCACCGCTTTATGATAAATTTCATCGATAAAATTCATTGATAAATTTAAGATGAATATATTTTATTTATACTTGCCAATCAACTTATTTAGGGTTGACCAAAGGGAATAACCTAAAGAAGAAGATAAAATAGTATCCGACCAAAGGGAGGAATTCCCTTGATAGAGGAAAGGCCTTCCGCTACTATATGGGAATGGGGCCCCTGCCTAAGCGCCTTCCCGAGATCGGACTCGAGGGAAGGTAAGATATCCGTCCGGGAGGTGGGATAGACATACGGTATACTCTCTACATTCTATAAATATATTATTAATTCATAGAATTACCCTACCCCCTCCGAGGGGTGCCCATCCTCTGCTTCACCTCCCGGGAAGGTATGGATTTCCGAAAAAGTAATGGAGAGAACGGAGGGAAACACACCGCAACTACTCTGGTGGTGTGTTAACCGTAGATTACGGAATGTAGGCCTCGCTTTCAGGTATGGATTCTCTTGTCTTATCCATTAAGGGAAGCTGTTTTAAGTTGTTAGCTGTGTTTCTCCCTTAACGTAGTAAGCCATAGTGGTGAACCTTACCACTGAACTAAATAAGATAAAGTAAGGTTCACTGATCCACTTTTTTTTTGGAAAGGGGGTTTGGGGGAAAACCTTTCAAGGGGTTTACCCGAACTGAATACCCTTTCCAAGCAACCAAAAAATTTGAAAATTTTTGGCGATTCTTGATGGAATTCTATGCGCGGATTCCATCAAGCCGTCCGTTCCCTTCCTTCTCTGCCTTGGATTTCTTTGGAAATCCATACCTTCATTTCCCCCCTATACCTATAGTATAGGGAGCTTCCCGGTATGGAGCCAGCATCGTCATAGGTATACCTCGCCCCCCTGCCCAGTTGCTAACTATTAAGGTCCTTTCGAACCCTGGCCAGGCACCCTCCCGGTAGTGCCAGGGGACAACCACTTCTAATGGGTCTCATCTGTGAGTGGGAATCCCATTAGTAGCAGCTGGTGACCGCCTTCTTGTCGCCCATCTCTTTAACTCCTGTAGTAAACCTCTGGCCGATGACCTCCCGATCCTATCTCCTCCTAAGTGAGCTCAATGCTATCATTTCTTAGGAAGTAAGAATCGTGCCTTCAGCTTGATCCAAGAGCTGATTTCTTTATTTCACCCGTTTGCCTGTCCTGATATTCTCCTTGGTAAACTGTCCGAAACCAAGTTCTCAATCTACCTTCCCCCTCGCTTCAGCTCTAGCTAACGTCCGATAGTCTGTTCTCACCTGCCCGGCGGGGAACTCCCCATAAGTCGACAGACTAGCCGTGGTGTGGACGCTCAACCCAACCTATCTCTAGGTTGGGCTTGAAGTACCCTCTTCCTTCAAAGAGCCAGTGCCCATCTTCCCTTCCATAAGGGCTGACTCAGCTCAGACAGTATAGTATCTGGCTAGTCACTTTAGTGATCGCACCTTTGCCAAGCTTCCTTTTGAATTACTAAGATCTCATACTTGGAAGTAAAATTAATACCAACATTGCCTTTGTCATTCTAATCTAGTCTGGCATAGTTATACCCGGATCTACGGTTTGATTGGGACTAGATTAGAGAGAGCAATGCAAGAAAATGAAAGCTAGTAGGAACATCTCCTTTATAGACTTATCCCTTATAGATAAGTGAAGCGCCCCTCGAGATGTATTGACAACGAGCACTTCAAGTTATTCTGAGGAGATGAATAGTTCGCAATATTCCAAGTATCCGATCCTTTGTTCTCCATTCTGCTTATCTTAGGTGGATCGAAGTTATTTACCCTGGTAGAAGCAACGTCCCCCGACGTACTATTGGCTTCAGGTTAGATTTATCGAATACCTTTTGAGCTGGCTCCCATCGCCAAGAAATCTAGTTCATAAGTCTAGTTTCCGCATTCGATTGAAATAAAGATCTCCAATGGGTGATCTCGATCACCGCTTTATGATAAATTTCATCAATAAAATTCATTGATAAATTTAAGATGAATATATTTTATTTATACTTGCCAATCAACTTATTTAGGGTTGACCGAAAGGAATAACCTAAATAAGAAGATAAAATAGTATCCGACCAAAGGGAGGAATTCCCTTGATGGAGGAAAGGCCTTCCGCTACTATATGGGAATGGGGCCCCTGCCTAAGCGCCTTCCCGAGATCGGACTCGAGGGAAGGTAAGATATCCGTCCGGGAGGTGGGATAGACATACGGTATACTCTCTACATTCTATAAATATATTATTAATTCATAGAATTACCCTACCCCCTCCGAGGGGTGCCCATCCTCTACTTCACCTCCCGGGAAGGTATGGATTTCCAAAAAAGCAATGGAGAGAACGGAGGGAAACACACCACAACTACTCTGGTGGTGTGTTAACCGTAGAGAACGGAATGTAGGCCTCGCTTTCAGGTCTGGATTCTCTTGTCTTATCCGTTAAGGGAAGCTGTTTTAAGTTGTTAGCTGTGTTTCTCCCTTAACGTAGTAAGCCATAGTGGTGAACCTTACCACTGAACTAAATAAGATAAAGTAAGGTTCACTGATCCACTTTTTTTTTGGAAAGGGGGTTCGGGGGAAAACCTTTTAAGGGGTTTACCCGAACCGAATACCCTTTCCAAGCAGCCACAAAATTTGAAAAATTTTGGCGATTCTTGATGGAATTCTATGCGCGGATTCCATCAAGCCGTCTGTTCCCTTCCTTCTCTGCCTTGGATTTCTTTGGAAATCCATACCTTCATTTCCCCCCTATACCTATAGTATAGGGAGCTTCCTGGTATGGAGCCAGCGTCGTCATTGGTATACCTCGCCCGCCTGCCCAGTTGCTAACTGTTAAGGTCCTTTCGAACCTTGGCCAGGCACCCTCCCGGTAGTGCTAGGGGACAACCACTTCTAATGGGTCTCATCTGTGAGTGGGAATCCCATTAGTAGCAGCTAGTGACCGGCTTCTTGTCGCCCATCTCTTTAACTCCTGTAGTAAACCTCTGGCCGATGACCTCCTGATCCTATCTCCTCCTAAGTGAGCTCAATGCTATCATTTCTTAGGAAGTAAGAACCGTGCCTTCAGCTTGATCTAAGAGCTGATTTCTTTATTTCACCCGTTTGCCTGTCCTGATATTCTCCTTGGTAAACTGTCCGAAACCAAGTTCTCAATCTACCTTCCCCCTCGCTTCAGCTCTAGCTAACGTCCGATAGTCTGTTCTCACCTGCCCGGCAGGGAACTCCCCATAAGTCGACAGACTAGCCATGGTGTGGACGCGCAACCCAACCTATCTCTAGGTTGGGCTTGAAGTACCCTCTTCCTTCAAAGAGCCAGTGCCCATCTTCCCTTCCATAAGGGCTGACTCAGCTCAGACAGTATAGTATCTGGCTAGTCACTTTAGTGATCGCACCTTTGCCAAGCTTCCTTTTGAATTACTAAGATCTCATACTTGGATGTAAAATTAATACCAACATTGCCTTTGTCATTCTAATCTAGTCTGGCATAGTTATACCCGGATCTATGGTTTGATTGGGACTAGATTAGAGAGAGCAATGCAAGAAAATGAAAGCTAGTAAGAACATCTCCTTTATAGACTTATCCCTTATAGATAAGTGAAGCGCCCCTCAAGATGTATTGACAACGAGCACTTCAAGTTATTCTGAGGAGATGAATAGTTTGCAATATTCCAAGTATTCGATCCTTTGTTCTCCATTCTGCTTATCTTAGGTGGATCGAAGTTATTTACCCTGGTAGAAGCAACGTCCCCCGACGTACTATTGGCTTCAGGTTAGATTTATCGAATACCTTTTGAGCTAGCTCCCATCGCCAAGAAATCTAGTTCGTAAGTCTAGTTTCCGCATTCGATTGAAATAAAGATCTCCAATGGGTGATCTCGATCACCGCTTTATGATAAATTTCATCGATAAAATTCATTGATAAATTTAAGATGAATATATTTTATTTATACTTGCCAATCAACTTATTTAGGGTTGACCGAAGGGAATAACCTAAAGAAGAAGATAAAATAGTATCCGACCAAAGGGAGGAATTCCCCTGATAGAGGAAAGGCCTTCCGCTACTATATGGGACTGGGGCCCCTGCCTAAGCGCCTTCCCGAGATCGGACTCGAGGGAAGGTAAGATATCCGTCCAGGAGGTGGGATAGACATACGGTATACTCTCTACATTCTATAAATATATTATTAATTCATAGAATTACCCGACCCCCTCCGAGGGGTGCCCATCCTCTGCTTCACCTCCCGGGAAGGTATGGATTTCTGAAAAAGCAATGGAGAGAACGGAGGGAAACACACCACAACTACTCTGGTGGTGTGTTAACCGTAGAGAACGGAATGTAGGCCTCGCTTTCAGATCTGGATTCTCTTGTCTTATCCGTTAAGGGAAGCTGTTTTAAGTTGTTAGCTGTGTTTCTCCCTTAACGTAGTAAGCCATAGTGGTGAACCTTACCACTGAACTAAATAAGATAAAGTAAGGTTCACTGATCCACTTTTTTTTGGAAAGGGGGTTCGGGGGAAAACCTTTTAAGGGGTTTACCCGAACCGAATACCCTTTCCAAGCAGCCACAAAATTTGAAAAATTTTAGCGATTCTTGATGGAATTCTATGCACGGATTCCATCAAGCCATCCGTTCCCTTCATTCTCTGCCTTGGATTTCTTTGGAAATCCATACCTTCATTTCCCCCCTATACCTATAGTATAGGGAGCTTCCCGGTATGGAGCCAGCGTCGTCATAGGTATACCTCACCCCCCTGCCCAGTTGCTAACTATTAAGGTCCTTTCGAACCCCGGCCAGGCACCCTCCCGGTAGTGCCAGGGGACAACCACTTCTAATGGGTCTCATCTGTGAGTGGGAATCCCATTAGTAGCAGCTGGTGACCGCCTTCTTGTCGCCCATCTCTTTAACTCCTGTAGTAAACCTCTGGCCGATGACCTCCTGATCCTATCTCCTCCTAATTGAGCTCAATGCTACCATTTCTTAGGAAGTCAGAACCGTGCCTTCAGCTTGATCCAAGAGCTGATTTCTTTATTTCACCCGTTTGCCTGTCCTGATATTCTCCTTGGTAAACTGTCCGAAACCAAGTTCTCAATCTACCTTCCCCCTCGCTTCAGCTCTAGCTAACGTCCGATAGTCTGTTCTCACCTGCCCGGCGGGGAACTCCCCATAAGTCGACAGACTAGCCGTGGTGTGGACGCTCAACCCAACCTATCTCTAGGTTGGGCTTGAAGTACCCTCTTCCTTCAAAGAGCCAGTGCCCATCTTCCCTTCCATAAGGGCTGACTCAGCTCAGACAGTATAGTATCTGGCTAGTCACTTTAGTGATCGCACCTTTGCCAAGCTTCCTTTTGAATTACTAAGATCTCATACTTGGAAGTAAAATTAATACCAACATTGCCTTTGTCATTCTAATCTAGTCTGGCATAGTTATACCCGGATCTACGGTTTGATTGGGACTAGATTAGAGAGAGCAATGCAAGAAAATGAAAGCTAGTAGGAACATCTCCTTTATAGACTTATCCCTTATAGATAAGTGAAGCGCCCCTCGAGATGTATTGACAACGAGCACTTCAAGTTATTCTGAGGAGATGAATAGTTCGCAATATTCCAAGTATCCGATCCTTTGTTCTCCATTCTGCTTATCTTAGGTGGATCGAAGTTATTTACCCTGGTAGAAGCAACGTCCCCCGACGTACTATTGGCTTCAGGTTAGATTTATCGAATACCTTTTGAGCTGGCTCCCATCGCCAAGAAATCTAGTTCATAAGTCTAGTTTCCGCATTCGATTGAAATAAAGATCTCCAATGGGTGATCTCGATCACCGCTTTATGATAAATTTCATCAATAAAATTCATTGATAAATTTAAGATGAATATATTTTATTTATACTTGCCAATCAACTTATTTAGGGTTGACCGAAAGGAATAACCTAAATAAGAAGATAAAATAGTATCCGACCAAAGGGAGGAATTCCCTTGATGGAGGAAAGGCCTTCCGCTACTATATGGGAATGGGGCCCCTGCCTAAGCGCCTTCCCGAGATCGGACTCGAGGGAAGGTAAGATATCCGTCCGGGAGGTGGGATAGACATACGGTATACTCTCTACATTCTATAAATATATTATTAATTCATAGAATTACCCTACCCCCTCCGAGGGGTGCCCATCCTCTACTTCACCTCCCGGGAAGGTATGGATTTCCAAAAAAGCAATGGAGAGAACGGAGGGAAACACACCACAACTACTCTGGTGGTGTGTTAACCGTAGAGAACGGAATGTAGGCCTCGCTTTCAGGTCTGGATTCTCTTGTCTTATCCGTTAAGGGAAGCTGTTTTAAGTTGTTAGCTGTGTTTCTCCCTTAACGTAGTAAGCCATAGTGGTGAACCTTACCACTGAACTAAATAAGATAAAGTAAGGTTCACTGATCCACTTTTTTTTGGAAGGGGGGTTCGGGGGAAAACCTTTTAAGGGGTTTACCCGAACCGAATACCTTTTCCAAGCAGCCACAAAATTTGAAAAATTTTGGCGATTCTTGATGGAATTCTATGCGTGGATTCCATCAAGCCATCTGTTCCCTTCCTTCTCTGCCTTGGATTTCTTTGGAAATCCATACCTTCATTTCCCCCCTATACCTATAGTATAGGGAGCTTCCTGGTATGGAGCCAGCGTCGTCATAGGTATACCTCGCCCGCCTGCCCAGTTGCTAACTGTTAAGGTCCTTTCGAACCTTGGCCAGGCACCCTCCCGGTAGTGCTAGGGGACAACCACTTCTAATGGGTCTCATCTGTGAGTGGGAATCCCATTAGTAGCAGCTAGTGACCGCCTTCTTGTCGCCCATCTCTTTAACTCCTGTAGTAAACCTCTGGCCGATGACCTCCCGATCCTATCTCCTCCTAAGTGAGCTCAATGCTATCATTTCTTAGGAAGTAAGAATCGTGCCTTCAGCTTGATCCAAGAGCTGATTTCTTTATTTCACCCGTTTGCCTGTCCTGATATTCTCCTTGGTAAACTGTCCGAAACCAAGTTCTCAATCTACCTTCCCCCTCGCTTCAGCTCTAGCTAACGTCCGATAGTCTGTTCTCACCTGCCCGGCAGGGAACTCCCCATAAGTCGACAGACTAGCCATGGTGTGGACGCGCAACCCAACCTATCTCTAGGTTGGGCTTGAAGTACCCTCTTCCTTCAAAGAGCCAGTGCCCATCTTCCCTTCCATAAGGGCTGACTCAGCTCAGACAGTATAGTATCTGGCTAGTCACTTTAGTGATCGCACCTTTGTAAAGCTTCCTTTTGAATTACTAAGATCTCATACTTGGATGTAAAATTAATACCAACATTGCCTTTGTCATTCTAATCTAGTCTGGCATAGTTATACCCGGATCTACGGTTTGATTGGGACTAGATTAGAGAGAGCAATGCAAGAAAATGAAAGCTAGTAAGAACATCTCCTTTATAGACTTATCCCTTATAGATAAGTGAAGCGCCCCTCAAGATGTATTGACAACAAGCACTTCAAGTTATTCTGAGGAGATGAATAGTTTGCAATATTCCAAGTATTCGATCCTTTGTTCTCCATTCTGCTTATCTTAGGTGGATCGAAGTTATTTACCCAGGTAGAAGCAACGTCCCCCGACGTACTATTGGCTTCATGTTAGATTTATCGAATACCTTTTGAGCTAGCTCCCATCACCAAGAAATCTAGTTCGTAAGTCTAGTTTCCGCATTCGATTGAAATAAAGATCTCCACTGGGTGATCTCGATCACCGCTTTATGATAAATTTCATCGATAAAATTCATTGATAAATTTAAGATGAATATATTTTATTTATACTTGCCAATCAACTTATTTAGGGTTGACCGAAGGGAATAACCTAAAGAAGAAGATAAAATAGTATCCGACCAAAGGGAGGAATTCCCCTGATAGAGGAAAGGCCTTCCGCTACTATATGGGACTGGGGCCCCTGCCTAAGCGCCTTCCCGAGATCAGACTCGAGGGAAGGTAAGATATCCGTCCAGGAGGTGGGATAGACATACGGTATACTCTCTACATTCTATAAATATATTATTAATTCATAGAATTACCCGACCCCCTCCGAGGGGTGCCCATCCTCTGCTTCACCTCCCGGGAAGGTATGGATTTCCGAAAAAGCATTGGAGAGAACGGAGGGAAACACACCACAACTACTCTGGTGGTGTGTTAACCGTAGAGAACGGAATGTAGGCCTCGCTTTCAGATCTGGATTCTCTTGTCTTATCCGTTAAGGGAAGCTGTTTTAAGTTGTTAGCTGTGTTTCTCCCTTAACGTAGTAAGCCATAGTGGTGAACCTTACCACTGAACTAAATAAGATAAAGTAAGGTTCACTGATCCACTTTTTTTTGGAAAGGGGGTTCGGGGGAAAACCTTTTAAGGGGTTTACCCGAACCGAATACCCTTTCCAAGCAGCCACAAAATTTGAAAAATTTTAGCGATTCTTGATGGAATTCTATGCACGGATTCCATCAAGCCATCCGTTCCCTTCATTCTCTGCCTTGGATTTCTTTGGAAATCCATACCTTCATTTCCCCCTATACCTATAGTATAGGGAGCTTCCCGGTATGGAGCCAGCGTCGTCAAAGGTATACCTCGCCCTCCTGCCCAGTTGCTAACTGTTAAGGTCCTTTCGAACCCTGGCCAGGCACCCTCCGGGTAGTGCTTGTCCCCTGGCACTACCGGGAGGGTGCCTGGCCAGGGCTCGAAAGGACCTTAACAGTTAGCAACTGGGCAGGGGGGCAAGGTATACCTTTGACGACGCTGGCTCCATACCGGGAAGCTCCCTATACTATAGGTATAGGGGGGAAATGAAGGTATGGATTTCCAAAGAAATCCAAGGCAGAGAAGGAAGGGAACGGACGGCTTGATGGAATCCGCGCATAGAATTCCATCAAGAATTGCCAAAATTTTTCAAATTTTGTGGCTGCTTGGAAAGGGTATTCGGTTCGGGTAAACCCCTTAAAAGGTTTTCCCCCGAACCCCCTTTCCAAAAAAAGTGGATCAGTGAACCTTACTTTATCTTATTTAGTTCAGTGGTAAGGTTCACCACTATGGCTTACTACGTTAAGGGAGAAACACAGCTGACAACTTAAAACAGCTTCCCTTAACGGATAAGACAAGAGAATCCAGACCTGAAAGCGAGGCCTACATTCCGTTCTCTACGGTTAACACACCACCAGAGTAGTTGTGGTGTGTTTCCCTCTGTTCTCTCCATTGCTTTTTTGGAAATCCATACCTTCCCGGGAGGTGAAGCAGAGGATGGGCACCCCTCGGAGGGGGTAGGGTAATTCTATGAATTAATAATATATTTATAGAATGTAGAGAGTATACCGTATGTCTATCCCACCTCCCGGACAGATATCTTACCTTCCCTCGAGTCCGAACTTGGGAAGGTGCTTAGGCAGGGGCCCCATTCCCATATAGTAGCGGAAGGCCTTTCCTCTATCAGCGGAATTCCTCCCTTTGGTTGGATACTATTTTATCTTCTTCTTTAGGTTATTCCCTTCGGTCAACCGTAAATAAGTTGATTGGCAAGTATAAATAAAATATATTCATCTTAAATTTATCAATGAATTTTATCGATGAAATTTATCATAAAGCGGCGATCGAGATCACCCATTGGAGATCTTTATTTCAATTGAATGCGGAAGCTAGACTTACGAACTAGATTTCTTGGCGATGGGAGCCAGCTCAAAAGGTATTCGATAAATCTAACCTGAAGCCAATAGTACATCGGGGGACGTTGCTTCTACAAGGGTAAATAACTTCGATCCACCTAAGATAAGCAGAATGGAGAACAAAGGATTGCATACTTGGAATATTGCGAACTATTCATCTCCTCAGAATAAGTTGAAGTGCTCGTTGTCAATACATCTTGAGGGGCGCTTCACTTATCTATAAGGGATAAGTCTATAAAGGAGATGTTCTTACTAGCTTTCATTTTCTTGCATTGCTCTCTCTAATCTAGTCCCAATCAAACCGTAGATCCAGGTATAACTATGCCAGACTAGATTAGAATGACAAAGGCAATGTTGGTATTAATTTTACTTCCAAGTATGAGATCTTAGTAATTCAAAAGGAAGCTTGGCAAAGGTGCAATCACTAAAGTGACTAGCCAGATACTATACTGTCTGAGCTGAGTCAGCCCTTATGGAAGGGAAGATGGGCACTGGCTCTTTGAAGGAAGAGGGTACTTCAAGCCCAACCTAGAGATAGGTTGGGTTGCGCGTCCACACCACGGCTAGTCTGTCGACTTATGGGGAGTTCCCCGCCGGGCAGGTGAGAACAGACTATCGGACGTTAGCTAGAGCTAAAGCGAGGGGGAAGGTAGATTGAGAACTTGGTTTCGGACAGTTTACCAAGGAGAATATCAGGACAGGCAAACGGGTGAAATAAAGAAATCAGCTCTTGGATCAAGCTGAAGGCACGGTTCTTACTTCCTAAGAAATGATAGCATTGAGCTCACTTAGGAGGAGATAGGATCGGGAGGTCATCGGCCAGAGGTTTACTACAGGAGTTAAAGAGATGGGCGACAAGAAGGCGGTCACCAGCTTCTACTAATGGGATTCCCACTCACAGATGAGACCCATTAGAAGTGGTTGTCCCCTGGCACTACCAGGAGGGTGCCTGGCTGGGGTTCGAAAGGACCTTAACAGTTAGCAACTGGGCAGGGGGGCGAGGTATACCTATGACGACGCTGGCTCCATACCGGGAAGCTCCCTGTACTATAGGTATAGGGGGGAAATGAAGGTGTGGATGTCCAAAGAAATCCAAGGCAGAGAAGGAAGGGAACAGACGGCTTGATGGAATCCGCGCATAGAATTCCATCAAGAATCGCCAAAATTTTTCAAATTTTGTGGCTGCTTGGAAAGGGTATTCGGTTCGGGTAAACCCCTTAAAAGGTTTTCCCCCGAACCCCCTTTCCAAAAAAAAGTGGATCAGTGAACCTTACTTTATCTTATTTAGTTCAGTGGTAAGGTTCACCACTATGGCTTACTACGTTAAGGGAGAAACACAGCTAACAACTTAAAACAGCTTCCCTTAACGGATAAGACAAGAGAATCCAGACCTGAAAGCGAGGCCTACATTCCGTTCTCTACGGTTAACACACCACCAGAGTAGTTGTGGTGTGTTTCCCTCCGTTCTCTCCATTGCTTTTTCAGAAATCCATACCTTCCCGGGAGGTGAAGCAGAGGATGGGCACCCCTTGGAGGGGGTAGGGTAATTCTATGAATTAATAATATATTTATAGAATGTAGAGAGTATACCGTATGTCTATCCTACCTCCCGGACGGATATCTTACCTTCCCTCGAGTCCGATCTCGGGAAGGCGCTTAGGCAGGGGCCCCATTCCCATATAGTAGCGGAAGGCCTTTCCTCTATCAAGGGAATTCCTCCCTTTGGTCGGATACTATTTTATCTTCTTCTTTAGGTTATTCCCTTCGGTCAACCCTAAATAAGTTGATTGGCAAGTATAAATAAAATATATTCATCTTAAATTTATCAATGAATTTTATCGATGAAATTTATCATAAAGCGGTGATCGAGATCACCCATTGGAGATATTTATTTCAATCGAATGCGGAAACTAGACTTACGAACTAGATTTCTTGGCGATGGGAGCCAGCTCAAAAGGTATTCGATAAATCTAACCTGAAGCCAATAGTACGTCGGGGGACGTTGCTTCTACCCGGGTAAATAACTTCGATCCACCTAAGATAAGCAGAATGGAGAACAAAGGATCAGATACTTGGAATATTGCGAACTATTCATCTCCTCAGAATAACTTGAAGTGCTCGTTGTCAATACATCTTGAGGGGCACTTCACTTATCTATAAGGGATAAGTCTATAAAGGAGATGTTCTTACTAAACTATAAGGGATAAGTCTATAAGGGATAAGCCGAAATTCGTGCCGTGCTAGCCCGGGAAGCACGGCCAGAACTACGGGTCGGACCGACCCAAAGCCCGGTGATCATAAGTCACCTCAAAATTCTTCTCATCCAACAGTTAGCACAGATTCATTCATTCAAATTTCAAAATCTCAACTCACAAGTCAAGAACTTCTAAGTCACAAACTGTCAAACTGATCACAGATTCACAAACTGTCAAACTGATCACAAATTCTTCTCAGATTCTAACTTCTAAGTCAAGAACTAAGCAAACTCCAAAATTCTTCTCATTCTCATACAACAGACCAACACTCAGCCACAAATTGATCACACACTGATTCTAACTTCTAAGTCAAGAACTTAGCAAACTCCAAATGACCAAATCCAACAAAACAAAAGGCACCAAAGGAGATAAGATAAATGAGCTGTTTGTGCAATGCTGCCTCATTAAAAACCTTTCTAGGTAAAACTCACCCTTGTGAGAAACCCTAGAAAGGGAAAAAGAGTGCAGCATGGCTCTTAATAACTCTTCCATCATTGTTGTCCCAAGTCACATTTATCTATCACAGATGACATATACAAAATGGAGATAGCAGATTAACTACCAGCAGCCCTAGTCCTAGATGAACCAGCCCCAGCCCTAGCTTTCGATGAACCAGCAGTACCAGCAGCCCCATCTGCATCATCATCGAGGTATAGATTCTTGAAGGAGTCCTCCAGTTCTTGGTTGTCAACAGTATGTTGTAATCTGCTCTCTCCCAACTCCCAGAGAAGTAAATCAAAATAATCCTCATATGCAGTGACATTATCACTGTCCAGATAAACTAAGAGCTCATTAGTAGTAGAAGCAGATAAAGTGGGCGCACAAGCAGGGGAAGGACCAACAACAGATCCAGGGCCTCCAAAGATTCTTCCCCATGCCTGCTTTCTCTTATCTGTATGGCTTGCAGGCTGTGCAACCCTTTGACTCCTAGCTGCACCAAACTTTCTCTCATATTTGTTAAATAACTTGTAAATTTTAGTTTTCACATCAGCATAACATGAAGTATAATCACAAGCAGTGCTCTCTTTAAGTAATTCCAAGACTCTAAATAAACCTCTCATCTTAGCTCTAGGATCAAGAATGAATGCAGATGAATATAACAGAGGTATATGCTGCCAGAATTTAAGGAATTTAATCTTCATAGGATATACAACAACAATTAGATTTTGATCTTTTTCACTTGCATGTAAATGAGAAGCAATTTCTAGTAGATGGTGCAGGATAAGTGGACTAGTTGGATAGTAAACACCAGAAAGAACAACAGTGGAGTCATAAAATAGTTCCAAAAACTCCAATATCTTTTCAGCTATATACCAATGCCTTGTAGACAACAATTTAGAGCCATAATTGGAATTAATGAACACAGAAAAGATATGCTTATATGGAACCAAGTGTTTAAGCATAAGATATGTAGCATTCCATCTAACATCCATATCTAAGCCAAACTTTCTAGGTCTAACACCCTGAGCAGTACAGTAGTTTTTAAACATAGCAATTCTTAAACATAGCAATTCTTTTATTAGAGGAATTTAAGAAGTTAATAGTAGTTCTAAAATCCTCTGTGTAAGGTTTGAACTTCTTTAAACCGGATTTTACAATCAGATTAATGATATGACAAGCACAACGTTGATGCACAAGACTATACTTACGCTTAGAAGGATCAATAGGCTCAGGTGTAGGATCAGGACCCAAATAACCAGCAAACATAGGTGTCAAAGTTTCCATAGCCTTAGCATTAGAAGAAACATTGTCTAGAGTTACAAAGAAAACCTTATCAATGAGACCAAACTCCTCAACCATACAAGCAACTCTTTCAGCAATATTTTCACCAGTATGTTTCACCTCAATCAACCTAAGCCCAATAACTTTTTCTATAACTCTCAATCAGCACTAACAAAATGAGCAACAACACTAATGTAATCCTCCTTAGCATTACCAGACCAAATGTCTGATGTTAGAGCAACAGAGAAAGCAGCAGACAACATAGAATTCTTAAGCATATTACGACATTCAGTAAACAGTTTACTCAGATCTCTAGTGGTGGACTATCTAGATACTTTAACAAACCTAGGGTTATGAGCATGAACAATGTAATCCTCCTAGGCCTCTGTCTCACCAATACCTAACGGCTACCGACCTGCGTAAAGACATGCAGGAGGAGGAAAATAGTATATCAGAATAGATCATAAACCATTCATCAATGGAAGAAGAGGAGGGTTAGGGTTAGGGATGTACCTACGCAACTGGAGCCTACTGCTGGAGAAGACGAGGGCCACCCAGAGAAGACAACGGTAAGGTTAGAAGGATGGCGAGCGGCGGAGGAGGGGCACATGGGGACACAAACTCACATAATCACATAGATCTAGAGGGGAGATAGGGATAGGGAGAAGGGAGAGGCAGAGGGGGAGTAGGGAGGGGATCAGGTAGGACATAGGAGTAGTAGGGAGCTACTCATCGGCGACAGGCGAGGTTAGGGTTAGGGTTAGGGATGTACCTGCGCAACCAGAGCCTGGTGTCAGAGAAGACGAGGGCCACCCAGAGAAGACGACACACCGGTTAGAAGGATGGCGAGCGGCAGAGGAGAGGCAAACGGGGACACGAACTCACATAGTCATCGAGATTTAGAGGGGAGATAGGGATAGGGAGAAGGGAGAGGTGGAGAGGGAGCAGGGAGGGGATCAAGTAGGTGGAGTAGGGAGCTGCTCGCCGGTGGCAGGTGGATCATCGAGGTCACCTCACCGGAGTCAGGGAGGATGAAGCTGAGAGTGAGACTATGAGGGTGAGACTAGAGAGCGAGGCGAGGCGAGAGCCATGAGACGATGCGAGCGAGTGAAATGAGCTAGGGTTCGGGTGTGAGCCACGCGGTCGCGGTGTGCGTTTATATATGAGGAGGGGGAGGCAGGGACTGACGGACGCTGGGCCACACTGGGCCATGAGGAGGCCAGGAGGGGAGGAGTGGAGTGAGGAGGGGGAGGGGGTGGCCAGGTGAAAGTGCATTTGCCCCCAATGTGGGTTTTGATGTATTGATGACATCCAAATTAGGGACTAATGTGATCTTAATAAGATATGTTGCAGCTATTAGTCCCATGAAAGAATCAAAGAGTTGATAAAGATGAAATGGTATCCCTCAATTTATTTTGAAGTTGTAAAGGTGGACGAACTCAAAGTGCTCTCCAAAGGCATTATTTTTGCTTTTGAGTTTAGGATCCACCGCACTATAAAGAGGGATGCAAACTTAGTTGGTCTGAGAAAGATATAGTGCTCAAGCATAAAAATAAAATCAATAGAGAGACACTCTAGCACTCCATGAGCACGTAGATTATTTTTTCTATGACTGTCGGTGTCAAAAGTCCTGACGTAAGTTGGAACTCCTGACCATCGAAAGTCATGACTCATGCCGGAAGTTCTGACTCCCAGTCACTTAGCCTGCGCGGTGACTGTGGACGTCAGAAGTCCCGACCCAAGCCAAGAGTCTCGACACTAGTGGTTCTGCTGGCTGGCTGGTTGCGCCCATCGGAAGTCACAGACCTTGCCAGGAGTCCCGACACCTAGAGCTTTACTGGTTGACTGACTGCGCACGTCAGAAGTCCCGATGTACGTCGGGAGTCTCGACCGTCGGAAGTCCTAACGTTTGTCGGGAGTTCCGACACTAACCTACTCGCGTGTACTTCTGACCATTCATGAACAGTGTTTTCTATTAACATCAGAAGTCCCGAGATCTACGTCGGAACTTTCGACGTAGATCTAAACAGTTAGATTTCTACTAAGAGTATAAATACCCCTCTCTTCACTTCTAACCATTACAGACTCATTCACAACTGACCCACTTCATGCTCAATAGCTCCCAAGCAACTAAAGCACCCCTCTCCTCCCCCTTTGCTCCAATCTTTGATTCCCTTAGGGTTTTGAGTGAAAGGAGAGAGAATTAAGTGAGAGCATCACTTTGGAAAGCTTGAGCACTTGATTTCTTCATCAAGCCAGTTGATTTTGCGTCTATTACTCTTGGGGCCTTGCCCCTAGCTGGCTAGGCATTGACCAAGAGTTTCCATCTTGTGGAAGAGCCTTAGGAAGTTTGTATTACCCTTGATTTCTTAGTGTAAAGCACAAGTGACCTTTGTGGTCGCTTTGAGAGAGGCAAGGAGGTGGAAGAGACTCCGACCTTGGTGGTCACCTCAACAACGAGGACGTAGGAGCTCCTTTGTGGGGTTGCCGAACCTTAGGATAAATCCTTGTGTCCCATGTGCTTGTTGTTGTGATTGCTAGAGATTACTTGTATTTGTTTGTCTCTTTCTCTCCTAAACTTTCATTTTAGGGTTTGGACTCAATCTATGGTTTGAAGGCATTACAGCATCAAGGGAGTGACCCTACATCTTCACCAAACCACTAGGAAGTGGGGTTGTAAGATTATTTATCCGCAAAGTTAAATTTGGCACTGCTTTTGTAGTTCACATAGGCATCGGGACTGCTGACGTTTGCGTCAAAACTTCTAACGATGTCGGGAGTTCCGACCCAAACGCCAGGACTTCCCACATTGACTGACAATTTTGAACTTAGCATTTGCAGTTAATTTTTAGATACACCTATTCACCCCCCTCTAGGCATTGTTAGATCCTTTCAATTGGTATCAGAGTGAGGTCTTCTCTTTGCGCTTCACCGCGTGAGAAGAAACAATGTCGGAGTCCGACAATATGCAAGCCGTTGCCACCGAGATGGCCAAGAAAATAGCTGAAGAATTGATGCAATAAGTGGCAAGAATGATACAAGTGATAAGAATGAAGCAAACAAAGATACCGCTAGTGATATTGGAGCCGGTGAGCATGCTCATGGAAAGGGAATATATTCAAACATGAGCTTTGACTATGGATAACTCATAAAAGGTTCAACACTACATACTCCGTCTGTCAACATTGGCAAGCCACCTCACTTTGATGGAACAAGATACACCGATTGGTCTTACAAAATGAAGATGCATCTCATTGCCGCAAGACTTTGGGAAGTTGTGGATGTTGGTGTGATGATTCCTACCGATGAAGATAGAGAGATAACTCCGGAAGAAGTGCAAAACCTCCATCAAAATGCACAAGCTATAGCATTGCTTGTGTCAAGCCTAGCTCCGGATGAGTTTAGAAAAGTGAATGGAATGGAAAGTGCAAAATAAATTTGGGATACTTTGAAGGAGAGAAAAGTGTGAGAAAAGGCAACATTGAGTTACTTCATGGTGAATTGGAAAGATTTGTATTCTTGCAAAATGAAACAACACAATCTATGTTTGATAGGCTCATGGCATTGGTCAACCACAAAAGAGCTCTTGGAAGCACCGAATGGGATGACAACAAGGTTGCTAGAAAGATGTTGAGAACCTATAGAGCCAAGAACAACATGCTAGCATCCATGATCATGGAAAGGCCCGGTTATGATGAGATGACACCTCAAGAAGTTCTTTCAAAACTCAAGCATCATGAGTGTCTAGATGAAGATGCAATCAATGCTCACAATCAAAATCCTAATGCAATGGGATTCAACAAGAGTGCAGCCCTTAAAGCAACTCAACAACATGAAGGTCAAGGTTTAAGTCAAGAAAAGAAGAAGAAAGTGAAGGATGATTCCTCAAGTGGAGAAGAAGATTCCGATGCGGAGGTTGCATTTGTGATTAGAAATCTTAGAAAGTTTATAAAGAAGAAAAGCAACCGTAAGACCTATGGTGATGGAAAAAGAAGGTTCAAAAAGTGATTTTGCTATGGATGTGGTCAAACCGATAATTCATAGCTGATTGTCCTAATGAGAAAAAGAAGCACAAGCACAACAAGGATGAAGACAAGAAGAACAAAGGCAAGAAGAGAGATGAAGCTCATCTTGGGGAAGAATGGGAGTCAAGTGATAGTGACTCAAGTGATGATGAGAAGAAGAAGAAGAAGGGAGCCGCAAACATCGCCATCCACCACTCTTTTTCACCGACCATGATCTTCCCCAACTCAACTTCACCACCTAAACTCTTCCCCAACCTATCTTCACCACCGAAGCTCTTTTCCAACCTCATCGACAATGACTACTACACCCCAACTTGTCTCATGGCAAAAGGGGAGAAGGTACATACTACACCTGTTTCCTCTAGTGATGAGTATGATAGTTGTGATGATAACATAGAAGAAATTGAAGCAACCATGATAAAGAAATTTGGTAAAAAGGCCTTCACTAAAATAAAAACACTAATGAAGAAATTAGAGAAGAGGGATACATGCTTAGAGATGCAAGGAGATATAATCACTCAAGAGAGAGAGAGAGAAAAACCTTTCTCTTGAAGCATCTATCGCTGAGGAAAAGATAAAGGTTGAGAAGTTAACCATTGAATTGTCTTTAGCCAATGACTCAATTGGGAAATTGACTAAGGAACATTCCTCGGTTAAAGATCAAGTAGCTAGCCTCAAGAATGAGAAGAGTATAGCTCAAGAAAGCCTCACAAGCTTGGAAGAAAAATATCGAAATCTTGAACTAAACTATAGTACTCTTTGGGCTAGCACTTCAACTTCTCCTATGGCAACCGAAGACTCTAATGTCTCCACTAGTGATGGTTGTAAAACATACTATAAAATTGATGTGAATGCATATACAACTAACCATGTTGAGTTAGAGAAGAAAGACAAGGAGATTCGTAGGTTGAAGATGATATTGAAGAATGGGTGCAAGTGTCAAGAGCAATCTAACAAGACTATATACAAGTCATCAAGGCACCCATCAACCAAGGACGGCATTGGCTACAATAGATATGATGGAAAGGCCAATGGAAGGAACGTGATCAATGGTGTGCCTTTGTGTGAAGTTCAACATGGGCGTTGCTCTTGATGAGCTAATATGCAAGGCCAACAACAAGGTCAACATTCCAAAGATCCAACCTACAAGTAACAAGGCAATCAATACAAAGCAATCCGATGTCCCCAAGCCACAAGCACCACTTCCATGGTGCTATGCTAGTGACTATATGTGTTGTTGGGGCAAGGATAGCAAGATTGTGGTTAAATATGTTGGTGCCCAAAAGAGAAAGGAAATTATGAGGAGTGTTTGGGTGCCCAAGTTTTATGTGACCAACCCCCAGGACCCAAATCTTTTTGGGTACCTAAAACAAAAGCTTAATTTGTCTTTGTAGGAATATTCCTCCGGTGGAACAAGTTGGGTGTTGGACAGTGGATGCACCAATCATATGACCAGAGAGAAGGACATGTTCACGTCATTTCAACCAAATCATGATCATAGTGGAAATATAGTGTTTGGTGACAATGGAAAAGGAGAAGTCCTCGATTTAGGTAAAATTGCTATATCAAATGATAACTCCATTTCAATTGTTTTACTTGTGAATTCGTTGAGATACAATTAGTTGTCCGTCTCACAACTTTGTGAGATTGGTTACAATTGTCTCTTTACGGATAAGGGTGTGGAAGTCTATAAAAGGGAGGATTCCTCTATTGCATTTACAGGTCATTTAAAAAGGAAACTCTATCTAGTTGATTTCACATCAAATAGAGTAAATCCCAAGACTTGTTTAATGGCAAAATCTAGCATGGGTTGGTTATGGCATTGCCGACTTGCCCATGTTGGGATGAGGAACTTGGCCAAATTTCAAAAAGGCGAACACATCCTTAGACTAACAAATGTTTCTTTTGAGAATGATAGGATTTGTAGCGCATGCCAAGCGGGAAAACAAGTTGGAGCTAAACATCCCGTCAAGAATGTTGTGACAACCGAAAGGCCATTGGAGTTGCTTCACATGGACATATTTGGACCCGTCGCTTATATAAGCATTGGTGGTAACAAATATGGTTTTGTAATTGTTGATGATTATTCTCATTTCACTTGGGTATTCTTTTTGTGTGAAAAGAGTGAAGTCCAAGGTATTCTCAAGAAGTTTACAAGAAGACCCCAAAATGAGTTTGAAGTCAAAATCAAGAGAGTTAGAAGTGACAATGGGACGGAGTTCAAGAACACCAACATTGAAGAGTTTCTTGATGAAGAAGGAATCAAGCATGAGTTTTTGGTTTCATACACTCCACAACAAAATGGTGTTGTGGAGAGGAAGAACCGAATACTCATAGAAGCCACAAGAGCAATGTTGGATGAGTACAAGACTCCAACCAACTGTTGGGCGGAAGCGGTCAACACGGCATGTCATGCAACCAACCGCTTATATCTTCATAAGAAAAGAGAAAAGACAGCCTACGAACTTCTAACCGGTAGAAAGCCTAAGGTGCACTACTTTAGAGTTTTTGGATTCAAGTGTTTCATACTTAACAAGAAATCCAAAAGCTCTAAGTTTGCACCAAAGGTTGATGAAGGTTTCATGCTTGGTTATGGTACTAACGAACATGGATATCGTGTTATCAATAAAACCACCGGTTTAATTGAAATCGCGGTAGACGTGACTTTTGATGAAACCGACGGCTCTCAAAAAGAGCAAGTCAATGTTGAGATTGTAGATAATGAAGAAGCTACACATGAAGCAATCAAGAAGCTTGCCATTGGTGAAGTAAAGCCCATCGAAGACGAAGATGAAGACCATGTTGTGCATGATGATCTTGATCCAAACATTCATCATGTTTCATCCAATGAACATGGTGAAGCTTCCGCAATAAGAAATAATCAAGATGGGAGATCAAATGAAGCACAAGGTCATTCTCATGAAGATGGTGTCAACAATGAGCAAGTTCAATCTAAACTCAACAATGAAGAAAGAAGTGAAGTCAACCCTCCACAAGCTCATGATTGTGATCCTCCCATCGATCATGACCATGATGATGACGATGATGGCCCCATCCAAAGATCAACTCAAGTGCCATATCCTAGAGTACATCAATCCATTCAACAGGATCATCCCGTTGATAACATATTAGGGAGCATTCGACGAGGGGTAACTACATGTTCCCATTTAGCAAGTTTTTGTGAATATTACTCATTTGTTTCTCCTTTGGAACCTCGTAGGGTGGAAGAGGCACTTGATGATCCGGATTGGATGATAGTCATGCAAGAGGAGTTGAACAACTTCACTCGGAATGAAGTCTGGTCCTTGGTGGAAAGACCCAAGCAAAATGTGATTGTAATCAAGTGGGTCTTCTGCAATAAGCAAGATGAGCATGGTGTGGTAACAAGGAACAAGGCAAGGTTGGTGGCTCAAGGATTCACTCAAATTGAAGGCTTGGATTTTGGGGAGACCTATGCACCGGTGGCTAGGCTAGAATCAATTTGTATTCTACTTGCCTATGCTGCTTATCATGATTTCAAGTTATATCAAATGGACACGAAGAGTGCATTTCTCAATGGCCCCCTATCCGAGTTGGTGTATTAAGAGCAACCACTGGACTTTGAAGACACCAAGTATCCAAACCACGTCTACAAGCTTGACAAGGCACTCCATGGGCTTAAACAAGCCCCTAGAGCTTGGTATGATTGTTTGAAGGATTTCCTACTCAAACAAGGTTTTGAGATAGGAAAGGCCGATGCTACTTTGTTTACTCGCAAAGTCAATAATGATATCTTTGTTTGTGAAATATATGTCAATGACATAATATTTGGTAGTACTAATGTGGCTTTTTATGAGGAATTTAGTAGGATTATGAAAAATAGGTTCGAGATGTCCATGATGGGAGAGTTGAAGTTTTTCCTTGGATTTCAAATCAAGCAACTCAAGGATGGCACGTTCATAAGTCAAACCAAGTACACCAACGACATGTTGAACAAGTTTAACTTGGACAAGGCCAAGCCCATCAAGACACCCATGCCAACCAATGGACATCTTGATCTTGATCAAGGAGGAAATGACGTTGATCAAAAGGTATATCGCTCCATGATTGGATCACTTCTTTACCTTTGTGCATCTAGGCCCGATATTATGCTTAGCGTGTGCATGTGTGAAAGATTTCAAGCTAATCCAAAAGAATGTCATTCGATGGTTGTTAAGAGAATTTTTCGATATTTAGTGCACACCCCTAATCTTGGCTTGTGGTATCCTAAGGGCTCCACTTTTGAGTTACTTGGCTATTCTGATTTGGATTATGCTGGTTGCAAAGTAACCCAAAGGAGTACTGCCGGGACTTGCCAATTTATTGGTCGATCCTTGGTGTCTTAGAGCTCTAAGAAACAAAATTCTGTTGCTTTGTCCACCGCCAAGGCCGAGTATGTGGCAGCCGGCGCTTGCTATGCCCAACTACTTTGGATGAAGCAAACACTAAAGGACTTTGGATGTGAGTTAACCAAGATTCCACTTTTGTGTGACAACGAGAGTGCCATTAAGTTGGCAAACAACCCTATAAACCACTCTCGAACAAAGCACATAGACATCTGGCATCATTTTTTGAGAGACCATGAAGCCAAAGGAGATATCGCCATTCATCATGTGAGCATCGAAAAGCAATTAGTCGATATCTTCACAAAGCCCCTAGATGAGTCAAGATTTTATGCTTTGAGGAGTGAACTAAATATCATTGATTCTTGTAATGTTGCTTGATACCTTGCACACACATTTTGTTTGATCTAGTTAGGAGAAAAGAATTAAGAAAACATTGTGTGACACTTTCAAAATCTATTTTATAATTTTCATGAGTGACTATTGCTTTGTGTTGGTTGAATGAAATCTAGTCACTTGTGAAAATGTTAGTGTCCATCATATTTTTGCCCCACATGGTGTAGTGAGTTCAAGTTTGAGGGTTTTTCAGTTTCCCTGCGTCGGAAGTCCCGGCTCGCGTCAGAACTCCCGACTGCCAGAAGTCCCGATGTACGCCGGAAGTCCCAACGCAGATCTGACTATTTAACCGCGCTGAGTCGGTTGCCCTATTCAGTTTTACCCGGCCCGGTCCTTTAACTGCGGTTATTTCCTCCCTCCTCCCCTCCTATCGCCCTCTATCTCTCTCCACGTGCCGCCATCGCCTCTCCTTGCGCTGCCCTCACTCCTCCTCGCACCACCACGTCGCGCTCTACCCACACCTCCGGCCTGCCGGGAGCTCCGGCCCCCATTCCCTCTCATTGCACCACCAGAGGCCTTGCCGGCAATACCGACCTCCCTGCCCTCGTTCCACCACCCGTGCCCTGGTATTTTTCTCGGATCGGTGGTGGACATTCAATTTGTGTGGTGGAGATTCTGTTGGTGGAGGTGCTCGCGTTCGTCAATTTGTTTGTTTCCCATGGATTTTGTTCTTCTTTGTCTCCTTCCTTTCTCGATTCAAGGTATTACCATGGCGTCCAAACCCTAACTCCAATGTACCTTATGTTTTGACTCTATTCCTTCTTCCTCTCTACTCCTCTATCTCCCTTGTATGAATGTGTGTCGCGATTTGAAGCCCCATGAATGGGATTGTCACCTTGGGCATCGGAGGTCCCGGAGACCGTCGGAGGTTCTGACCGTCAGAACTCCCGATGTCAGGCCAAAACTCTCGGCTGTCGGAAGTCCCGACTATGGCCAAAACTCCTGACCCTAGGGTGACCACTCCATTCATGTTTCTTCAATTCTCGAAGTCTGTTCGCTTCTCGTTGTCTTGGTTCTTAGTTCCCCTTCGTGTTTTCCGCAGTCATGGACGGTGGCAGTTCCTCGCGTCACAAGGATAAGAGGTCCAAGAAGAACCAAGATCGTGTCGCTGTCCCCAAGCCATCTGGCCACACCAAGGTGGCATACTAGCATGGTGGTGCTTGTGGTTCCCGTGCTGCCCATCGCCGTGTCGATCAAGGGTCATCGGCTGCTGCTCCTCCTCTTGCTCCTACCTCTGTTGGGGATATGCTAATTGTTGATGAAGAAGAGAAAGCTCTTGAGCATGCCAGCCACACCATTGCTGCTCCACCGACTTGCACCCCGAATTGTGGTCCGGGGTTTGCCTCTCAGCTTATTTTGTTCATGGGTGTTTCGCGGATCATGCGGGAGCCCGCCATGGCTCTGAATCCTAGTGGTGGCTGGACTCCTCCTCTACTAGTGAACTATCGTCACCGGGTTGAGGACATCTGGTCCATGAGGGGAAGGAACCTTTATGTTGAGGACGAGAAGGATCTATGACTTGAGTATCATTTCTGGCACCCATTCCATTATGACTTTTATGATTCCATTCTCTATCAAAAGTTCTTGAAGAAAAGGGAGCCACCAGTCCTTCAGATGAAGTGCATTGATGCATACTCTCTTGGTAAGTACAAGGAACCTGAGCTGGAGCAGATGGTTCAGGATATACACTCAATGGGGTTGTGCTACCTGCTAGAGTTTAGGAAGCATTGGAACAACGAGCTCATCTGTTAGTTTTATGCTTCCTATCATCATGAGAGAGACCCTACCGGTGCTGTTGACGTTATTCATTGGACCACTGAAGGCAAGCATTATAAGGTGGACTTCATCACTTTCTCTCGCCTTCTTGGTTTGAGTCACAACGATCGCACTGCAACTGAGTTGACTGAGTATGAGGATATCGCTTTGGAGGAGTACCAACATATGTATCTTGATGGACACATAACTAATGGATAGACAGTGTTTCTGAAGCCCTACTATTATGTTCTAAACAACATCCGGCATCAGATCTTGTATCCGAAGGTAGGTGACTCCACCTTCCTTCATGATGATTCATAGAAGGTGCTTTAGTGATTTGGCGATGAGTTTCAAAAATTTTCCATCAGCAGATACGTTTGGAACAAGATACATGATGCTACTAAGGATCCAGTGAAGCATCTTCCCTATGCACCGTACATTATGCATGTCATTGAGCAAGTATCTAGCATCCGATTTCCCTCTGACACTCAGCATAATCTCCTCAAGATATCCAACAAGACCTCCATCATTGCTGCAAGAGAACTGAGGGAGAAAGGTGATGCAGCCAAAGCAAAAGGGAAAGGTGTTTCAAGTTCTCGCTCTCGCCATGGTGCTTCACCACCTGCTACTGCTGCTCGCTCTTCTAGTGCTAAGCCCCTCTCTTCGTCCTCCTCTGGAAAGAAGCCCAACAAGTTCAAGTTCCTAATGACATATATGTTTGGACAATGTTGTGCTAGTGCTCAATGTGAGCATGATATCCAAGAGAGGCTATATCATTTGGAGCAGCACGCAGGTATTGTGTCCTCTCCTCCGCCACCGTTTGTGCCTCCTCATGATCTGTTGGCATTATATGATGAGGCATATGCGGTGTATGAGGATGATGCCACTTCTCGCCCTCATGGCAAGGGCAAGGCCGCTGCCGACAATGAGGACTACATGCAAGAGGATGATGATGATGATGATGACGATGACGATGGTGGTGACAATGATGGTGATCAAGATGACGATGATGACTACGAGGATGAGTAGTTGGATATTCCCGCGGCCTACCCCTTTTGGCACTTGTTGACAAAGGGGGGTTGTTAGGCTTTGATTTCTTGTAATAAGTTAGTTGGTCTTTTTGTTTCGGAACTTTAAAACCTTTAGCGTGTATGAACTATGTCGTGTGGTGGCAAGCTTGTGAGGGACCACTATCTATATGTGTTTGTGATGAATGATTGTAGGACAAGTTATGGTTATCTATTTATCTTATTAGCTTATACTTGTCTCTACTTATGATGGTGAATGTTTTTTTGGATGGCCATGTGTTGCTTCAAATTATATTTTGAAATCTTGGCCATCATATTCTCTTTTACTTGTTGTGTGAAATAACATATCATATTGCATTTCTTTTCACGGATATATATTTGTGCACACACACTTGTTGCACCCCACGGATTGCAAAATTTCAGGGGGGCTTTTGTCTTGAGGTATGCAAATCATGTATAGATGATTCTAATTGATATTCAAATTCATGCATACATCAAGGGGGAGCCCTTCATAAATTTTGGGGTTCAAAAGCTTTAAATTCTTTCATTCTTATAAAAGCCTAAGTTGGTTGTCATCAATTACCAAAAAGGGGGAGATTGAAAATCCATTTACTCCCTATGTGGGTTTTGGTGTATTGATGACATCCAAATGAGGGACTAATGTGATCTTAATGAGATATGTTGTAGCTATTAGTCCCATGAAAGAATCAAAGAGTTGATAAAGATAAAATTGTATCCCTCAATTTGTTTTGAAGTTGTAATGGTGGACGAACTCAAAGCGCTCTCCAAAGGTTTTATTTTTGCTTTTGAGTTTAGGATCCGCCGCACTATAAAGAGAGGTGCAAACTTAGTTGGTCTAAGGAAGATAGATTGCTCAAGCATAAAAATAAAATCAATAGAGAGACACTCTAGCACTCCACGAGCACGTAGATTATTTGTTCTATGACTATCTGTGTCGGAAGTCCCAATGTAAGCCGGAACTCCCAACTGTCGAAAGTCACAACTCATGTCGGAAGTTCTGACTCCCAGTCACTTAGCCTACGCGGTGACTGTGGACATCGGAAGTCCCGACCCAAGCCGGGAGTCCCGACACCGGTGGTTCTGCTGGCTGGCTATCTGCGCCCGTCGGAAGTCACGGACCTTGCCGGGAGTCCCGACACCTGGAGCTTTACTAGTTGACTGACTGCGCATGTCGGAAGTCCTGACATACGTCGGGAGTCCCGACCGTCGGAAGTCCCGACGTTTGTCTGGAGTTCCGACACTGACCTGCTCGCGCGTACTTCTGACACTTCGTGAACAGTGTTTTCTATTAATGTCGGAAGTCCCAAGATTTGCGTCGAAACTTCTGACATAGATCTGAACGATTAGATTTCTACTAAGAGTATAAATACCCCTCTCTTCACTTCTAACCGTTATGGACTCATTCACAGCTGACCCACTTCATGCTCAACAGCTCCCAAGCAACTAATGCATCCCTCTCCTCACCATTTGCTCCAATCTTTGATTCCCTCAGGGTTTTGAGTGAAAGGAGAGTGGATTAAGTGAGAGCATCACTTTGGAAAGCTTGAGCACTTGATTTCTTTGTCAAGCCGGTTGATTTTGCATCTATTACTCTTGGGGCCTTGCCCCTAGCCGGCTAGGCGTTGCCCAAGAGCTTCCATCTTGTGGAAGAGCCTTGAAAAGTTTGTATTACCCTTGATTTCTTAGTGGAAAGCTCAAGTGACCTTTGTGGTCGCTTTGAGAGAGGCAAGGAGGTGGAAGAGACTCTGACCTTGGTGGTCACCTCAACAACGAGGATGTAGGAGCTCCTTTGTGGGGTTGCCGAACCTCGGGATAAATCCTTGTGTCCCGTGTGCTTATTGTTGTGATTGCTAGAGATTACTTGTATTTGTTTGTCTCTTTCTCTCCCAAACTTTCATTTTTGGGTTTGGACTCGATCTACGGTTTGAAGGCATTACGGCATCAAGGGAGTGACCCTACATCTTCACCAAACCACTAGAAAGTGGGGTTATAAGATTATTTATCCACAAAGTTAAATTTGGCACTGCTTTTGTAGTTCACGTAGGCATCGGGACTGCTGACATTTGCATTGGAACTTCTGACGACGTCGGGAGTTCTGACCCAAACGCCGGGACTTCCGAGATTGACTGACAAATTTGAACTTAGCATTTGCAGTTAATTTTTAGATATGCCTATTCAACCCCCTCTAGGCATTGTTAGTAGATCCTTTCACCGGGCCGCTGCCGGACCGGCTGATGCAGGCCGGGACATGCCGTTCCAGCCCACAGGCCTGAGCAGTGGCCCAGGCATGGCCTGCTCCCTCGGGCCGGGCCAGTCCGGGCGTGCATGTCACCGGGCCGTGCCTGCATGCGCTCGTGTCGGGCTAAAAAAACGGGCTTCGTGCCATGCCGTCGTGTCTCGGGCTGCATGGACATTTATAGATGGAAGGAGTAAATCTGTAGATGATATGCCTACATACCAAAAATGACTTAGGGACCGCTTGGTTACCGACCACAGTAGAACACGCCTTAGGTGCAGCTACATCGATATTGTGTTGTTCAAGATGCACGCCACAATATGTGGCAACAATTAGACCTGTTTGAACTACATATTTAAGTGGCCGCCTACATCTACTCATGAACCAAACATCGATGTGAACTTTTGTGGTGCACTTGATGTGGCTTCTGGTGGCCGGAACCAAACAACCCCTTAGATCTGGTCTAGATTCTTTTAGACTTAAATAATTTTGTAGAAAAACAGTATCAACGATTATAAATCTAAATAAGTATAATACGAAAGTATGTTACATGATAAATCTAATGATCTTTATTTAATATCATAAATATTTACATATTTATATTAAAAATCAGTTAAATTGGGTAACCAGAAGCATTCTCTTATGGGACACAGTATCTACTTTGGATCATCCTCCGATGGAGCTTCGACTATGCAGTACCCTACTCATCCTAACATCCTATTGACGACTCTCCACCCTGGCTACTCCTCCCCACCCTTGCAACTCTGCCCCGGCACCTCACCTTGTTCCACATGCACGAAGGAGAGCTATTTCGTGGCAGGTAGGGGTGAAAACGGTACGGATATTTTCCGACCGTATTCGAGACCGAATCCGTTTAATTAGAGGAGTTCAGATCTGTCCGTATCTGAGTCTGGATATTCAACATCCGATACCGTATCCATATCTGAATACTCAAATCGCATATTTATGATGTCGATATCCAATCGTATCATATCCGACATAGCTGATACTACCCATATTCGAATCTGAATCCAAACTGGAATATGAAAACAAATGTAGTATCAGTAATATCCGTTTATATCCGATCCGTTTTCATCCCTAGTGGCAGGACCACAAGTAAGGACAATGAAAAGCTATTTTTTTTCCAGCTCCATCCATCCCCGATGCCTCGTGGGATCGGGATTTCCGTGGCTCCACGTGAGGAGCTGTTCATTTTTCTTTTCCTGTTTTAGCCTCGGCCATGGGGACGCGAGGAGGCAATACTACTCCTAAGTGGCGATGGCGTGCAGTAGCTTATTCCATTTCCATCTCCGTGTATGTGATTGTGTTGTCGTCCATGGATGAATGGATCTCATGCTCATCTGAGCACTACTTGTCAAATGTCAAGGGTAGGGCGGGGAATAGAGGTTGTCCGAAACTCGCGGCCGAGCGACTAAATTGTGTTGCATGCTGTCAACGTCCACCGTCGGTTAGCTGCGCTAGCTAGGGGAGAAGGGACGACTACTGTAGCATGTAATAGAGTTGGATAGCAAGTCGCCATCTCACAATGTAGATCGATTCACACTTGGTACTTGCATTTCCTTCGTAGCACGTCCTCTTCTATGTCACCATCACAACCGTTCCTTCTCTGTCTATACTACACCCGGGCATGTTAGTCGTTACTTCTCTGCCTTTTCTGTTTATTGGAGCTAGCTGGCCTGCTGGTGGCCTATTAATTAGACAATCAGTGAAGACATTTTCATCTCTTTGTTTTCCCCAAACAACCCACCATCATCTTGCCTTTTTCAGCCGGAGATACTACTCCAATTATTGGAAAAACTTGTAGAGGACATGCCATATGTCTTTTTCCCCCCTCAAATCTTAAAGAAAACGAAGAAACAAAGAAAACCTAACTAGCATCGCACATGCATGCATAATATATATATATCATGCATCTAGGTTAGTCTAGGTTTTAAATTTGAGAAGCTGCTGCCTTTTTTCCTAATTCGTCCTCTCCTCCTTCCACTATTGGCAATGGATGATACTAAGGGCGTGTCCACCGGCGATCCAAATCACCAGCATAAAGTATATTTTATTCAACACAGAAGAGAGAATGAAGAATCTAAGCGTGCTAGCGAGGTGTGAAGCGCTAAGCTCGCACGAACTCCAATACCATCTATGTCACTGCTCTCCCTTCCTTTTTATTTGCATGTCATAATGCTTTGAATTTTCTCATTATTTTATGTTCCCTGAGCCGGCGATTTGCAAAAGGTTGTTGGAGACGCCCTAAAAGGGCCGGGCCTGGAGTAGATTGTTAGATTGATCTCCACCAATTGGTCCTTGGATCTGCGCCCTGATCGGGGGCGCTCAACCGCCCCATAGTTGGTGGGCCCCCGTTGCACAGTGCCATAAAAAGAGAGGCGAGCGCCGAGGCACAAGGCACGAGAATCAATTGAGCCGCCAGACGCCCCACCTACAGTCCCTAAACCCTAAGCCGATCTAGTGAGGGGGCGTTGCCAGCGACAGAAATACCGCCACCGGCCACCGCCGGAGGCCACCGACAAGCACCCCATGGCAAGCTCATCTTCTACGAAGGCGACCGATAGTTTGCACCTCCGCAACCTCTCTCTCTCTCTCTCTCTCTCTCTCTCTCTCTATATATATATATATATATATATATATATATATATATATATATATATATATATATATATATATATATATATATATATATATATATATATATATTTCTCACACTAGCATGTTCTAGGGTTTGCGATTCAATCCGATGTCAGTATGTATGCTAGATCTATGGCTAGATGATCCTATCAAATCTATCAATGGTATCAATCGCGTAACTAGACGTAGATCTAGGTCATCGGGGTAGAAGACCAAGTAGAAGAGTAGAAGGAGGGGATTCGATTTGAAAAAATGGATCGGACCCCAACCCAAAACCCTAACCCTAACCCTAGAGTACGGACGAAGGAGGGGAGGACCTATCCGGACTCTCCACCGCACGTCACCACCACCATCGCGCGGGTAGAATACCACCGTCGTGTGGGAAGGAGCTCCGCCGCCGCCTCGCTGAAGCGCGGGGAGAAGCCGAGCCACGCTCACCGCCATGCGCGTGAGCCCGGCAGAGGGCACCGTCACAGGACCGCTCAACGGCGGCGCGCTCACCCACTGGGGAGCGCGCGCTCCGGCGAGGGGACCTGTTGTGGCGCTGGTAAAATCTAGGGTTTGGGGTCATGCTCCACCGCAGTGCGTGTGGGGGCGCAAAGTGCACCACCACGGTGCCACACGACGGCGCCGCACGCATGCACTGGCAAAGGGTGCCACGGTAGTGCCACCACGCTTCTCTCTCTGGCCATCGTGGTTCGGAGTGAGAGTGGCAGAGAAAGCCGACGCCACGGCGAATAGAGAGAAGGGAAAGTGAAGAATGACCGTCGGATCAAGATGGAAAGCTCCGATTGAATGGCCCACTTCTGGCCTAGGCGGGGAAGGAGAATCCTGGCCTAGCCCAAGTTGCGGCCTATCGTGGGGGAGCGGGCACGCGCGCTGTGTTGGGCCACTACTGGGCCGCGAGAGCGGGCGCGTGGGCGACATTTCGCCGCTGGGCCGAGCACTATTTCAACGGGCTGGGTCAAATGATCAGTAGAAACTAAGTTATTGTTTTGTTCATTTTTAGAAGCAAATTTTGATGATTTTTGTCTAGTTTCAATCTCTGTCAAAATTTGAACCAATGGGATAATTTTTTTAGAGTAGATTAGTACATGTAACACCCTCGGTGTTACACCGTAAATCAACTTGCTAATCTATGTCATGAGCATCATGTTTATGTGCTAATGTATGTAATAAAGTGTGTAGATCAATTTTCGTAACTCAAAACGATCAACAAAAATGTGAAACGAAAGTTGATTCGATAGTTCATGTATATCGAGTAGGGTTTAAAACTAATTTTTATTAAGCAAAAATGCTATAGAACATATATGTGTCACCTTAATAAAGTTAGAAGTACAAACTTTGTAGATGACAATAAAATACTTACGGTTGAAAAATGATATTACTAGCTAATATTTCCACTAGCTTAGAAATCGTAAATGGAAATCAAATTTAGCTCAAAAACTTAGAAATTTTCAAGTCTTTCAATGGCTAGACATTGCTATGTTTAGCAATTTATTGTGAGAGATTGGATTAAAGGGTGGTGTAGTGTTATAGCGCTATTTTGTAGTCTCATGTGCCATCTTGAGCATGGTGAAGACGATTTAGGCTTAGGAGCAATCGTTTGGTCGTGTTGAGCGCTTTAAAATTCTTACGTGTTACCAGTTTCAGGCTGGTTGGTCACGTGGCCATGATCACCGTGCTCGGGCACCTGACGTCACCGCGTTGGTCACGCATGCGCGTGCGCGTGCTACCACACGTGGCCGGGCTTGGCCACCTCTAGCCTGGCCATGGCTTGGCTGCCGCTGCTGCCACCTACCCCGTCCCGTGTTGCACTGCCGTCACGTCCGCCACTACTCCTCATGTCGCGATGCTACCGCTATCGTCGCATCATCGTCGCATTCATGCTGGTCCACTGCATCTCTGTGCAGTTGCCGGTCCTGTGCTTGTCGTCTCTGCCGTGCGCATGTGAGCAAGCTGCTGTCGCCATGCCATTTATGGCACTGCGGTGCGTGGGCCACGCTGGTCGAACGCGGGCACACATTGTCCATAGCGCCGGCGTGTGGGCCTCTTGAGCTCGCCGCTCGCATTCCACCAAGGCAAGGACAAGCCGAGCCCACTGTCATGCTCCATTTCTCTCTTTCTCTCTTTTCCCTCTGTTTCTACCGCCGTCGTGTCATGTCACGGTGAGCCCAAGAGTGAGCACCTCTCATCAATTGCTCGTGCTCGCGTCTCCATCTTGACGCCCCCTCTCCAACCGACCCCACCCCGCCTTGACTCACATCACACCGAGCTCCAATTTTTTAGCTTTGCCCACCGCCGTGCCATTAAGGCCCGTCACCGTCCGCGCCGTGGCCAGCCTCCACCACTTCACCCCGCGCTAATTCCTCTGCACCACTAGCTTGCCTTGGCTCCCTCTTCATCATGCGCACGCTAGTCATAGCTCTAGTGCCGCCTCCTCGCCGCTGACATGGCCGTGCCTTTGCGGTCCGCCGTTCACCTAGCAGTGCACACATGGCCAGCCTCACTCGGGTTGTCTCTGGTCGAGCCGGCTTCTCGGTAAGGTCACTGGTGAGTTGTCGTTGCTCACCCGCTACCCCTACCGCCTTGTTGTTGCTGTAGCTCACCAGAACGCCGTTGCCATTGCCGCAGGGTGCCCGTCGTCGTCGAGAGGTCCTTCTACTGCGTCCCCGTTCGTGCCACCACCGCCCATCGCTTCGCGTCGAACCCTAGGTGAGCATCGGCCTCGTAGATAGGTCAGCGTGGGTCCTATGTGGCCGGCGCAAGCGCCAGTGCCATCGCTCGCCGCGCCAAAGCACGCGGGGAGGGCCAGGAGCCTTACCGTTGTGAAGAGGAGAAAGATCTGAGGGTTCCGTTGCAAAGTCGTTGTCTGTAGAAATAGTACGTGTAGTGTTCGCGCTATTTTCTGATAACGCAAGGGCATTTTTGCTAATGTGCCAGCGCGGGCGAGCTTCCTCGCCATGGGCCACCTCGCGTGCGTGGGCCGTTGCCGCGTGGGCCACGTGAGAGTCATGTTGGGCCGAAATTAGTTTATTTTTTCATGGAGAATAGAAATAGCTTTTCATTTGTATTTCTGAGCTGATCTTTGGTAAATCATATAAAATCATGTAGGTATCCAAAAATTATGAAACTAATTTTGTTAAGTTTCTAAAATTGTGCTCTATCTGTTAGTGTATTTAGTTCATATATATACATGTTGATACCAGGAGCTATTAAATCATTTGAGAGTGCTTAATATTATTAGGTTAAATATTGTAGGAATTTTTGTCACAAAATGGTGATTGTTGTAGCTTTGAAAATTTTACAGTAGCTTCATGGTATAATTATGTGCTCACTATAATTTTGTAGCTTTAGAATAGACTTAACATAAGCGTAGTTAAATGATCTTTGTTTCAAATATACATTAAATCATTAGTAGAAATAAAGATATATCCTTTATTTGTGAAGCTAGGTGTTTGTTAGTTGAACCCAATACTTTACTTGATGAAGATGATAGTTAGCTTAGTATCTTAGTCATTAGAGCTAGCTTAGTAGTTTACCATGTGTATTCTTATTTTAGGAGCTGCTATTGCTAAAATACTAAGTGTTGCATCATCATCGCATGTATGTAGAGAACGAGTTGGTAGAGATCATGACCATCGGAGACCATGAGTTTGAGGAGGTGATCGAGGAGTATGAGGAGGAGATCCTCGTGTAGGAGGAGGTCCGAGAGCCACCACTGACTGACTAAGCTGACACCCCGTCTACCCAAGGCAAGCCCCCGTGCATAACCCTTATTTTGAATAATCATTGGATATGTATATGCGATGTGCATTTACGTTACAGGATTATTGTTGAAACTACATGCATAGATAAACCTACATACGAGTCCTACTAGCATAGGTCGAGTAGCTGCTATGCTTAGGCTATCGGTAGCGTGAGTAACCTGCCGTTACTCACAATAGGTGATTATTATTATCATTCTAATAATAAAATGGTGAAAGGAAAATGGAGAATAGGCAGGGATATTGTACTGGTATTGGTGGGTGTAATAGGTTATGTCCCGTGGCCAATGGGGCATAGCTTAGTTATACTATTTTCCCTGTTCATGACGGTTAAGGACCGACCGTTGCATTGGATTCTAGTCAGGTCACAGACTTATTATCCTAAGCACATACTTGCTTATGGGAGTGGGATGGCTCATTGCTCTCTTATCGTGGGTTCTAGCTCTTTCTAGACCGACTGATTAGAGACGGGTATTATGGAGGTCTAAGCACCACACTGAGTCTGGGACTCAGGTGTTGGGGCTTGGAGTCCAAGTTTGGACGAGGACCTAGACCCCTTGAAAGGGGAGTGGTGGGTTGGTCCTGCTTGTGCCTAGGGTACAAGCGAGGCGTGTGTTTGGGGGTATCCAGTTGGGCAACATTGGTTCGTGAATTGCCATGTAATATGGTACGACTTGTCTATGATCTAGCACCGTAGTAAGAACTAAAAGATGAAAGGGAATGAATGGATCTGATTACTCAAATCTTGCTTGAAAGTAGAACAAGTACTTACCTAGAATGGTTAGCTAATGAATTAATCATGACTGCTAATAAAATACATACATAAGGATGCACTACAAGTAATGCTTTTTGCAAAAAGGAAACCTAGAAAACCATAAAGCTTATCATATCCTTTGGAGTTGGAAAATTATTCCCACCAGTCGGGTAAGTCTTGCGAGTACATTGTGTACTCAGGGTTTATTTACCCCTATTGCTGGTGCAGCTTGAGGAATGGCTGTTGTGTGGAGGATTCTTCTGGTGGGCACAGACGAATCCTTGTATCTTATCATAGATGTTTATTATAATTTCACTGTTTAAATTCCGCACTCTGAACTTGGTATTGCAATAATGTATTTCTAAGAACTCTTATTGTATAAAATAGACTAAGTATTGTAAACTCATTCTTATTGTTGGATACTGGAGGAAAAACATGGATTATTCGAGTTCTCCCTTAGGGTGTGCTCGACGGAACCGTCCGATGTAGCTTACTTCTGAGGTGCTTAGTGTCTGGTGGAAGACGAGCGCCTTCGAAATCATGCTATTTCGGGTGGTTCTGCCATAGTATAGTAAAACGCTTCTGAAAAGTAGATAAATAATTTTTTCATGTTTCCGCTGCAATGTTAAAGTTTATTATCTTCTAATTAAATTTGAACCAATGGGAGAATTTAATTTGAAGAGCAGCCATTTTTAGTCAGTAAATTATAATATTGTTATTTTTCTGACCAACGTTGATAATAACAATATTATAATGTTTATTCATAAGTTTTCCCATCCATTAATTCTATTTCTACCCAAAGATGATGTAGAATTAGTGTATAAGAAAGTTGTATGTTTTAATTTTGACCAACGTTAAATTAAGGCATACAATTATTATGTCATGTTTTTTCTCACTATCTCTGATGGTATTTTTCAGGACTCAACCCAATGGCTTTTATCTCGCACATACCGCCTCTTGAAGGGGGCAACTACATGGTATGGCGAGAGAAGTATGAACTAGCACTTGCGCTGTCTGAAAATGACCTAGCGCTTACCTCCCCATGTCGGACTGAGCCAGTGGACCCGATGAGGGAAGATAATGAGACTGTTGCTGATTTCACTGCTCGATAGTGAGATCATGCAGAAGTGCGGATGAAATATGATCTCGAACGTAAGAAATGAGACATTTCAAACCACAAGTGCCTGATGGTGGCTAAGTCTACTATTTCAGATGCGATAAGAAGGTCTATCCCAAATTGTGACAGTGCCATAGAGTATCTTAAGAAAGTGGAGAGTCAGTTCACTAGCTCTTCAAAGGCTTATGCTAGTATTGTTCAATGAGAAATACACTGGTGGCTGCATCAGAGAGCACATGCTGAAGATGACAACATGGCTTCGAAGCTGAAGCCAATGGATTTGGGGCTCAAGGATGAGTTCCTTATTCATTTGGTTTTTGCTTCCTTGCCCAAAGAATATGAAACTTTTGTTGTGAACTACAACATGCAGCCCGATAAGTGGGATATAGAGAAGCTCATTGCAATGTGTGTTCAAGAAGAGGAGAGACTGAAAAGCTCACAGGGTGACTCTGCTAACCTTGTGAAGGACAACAAGAAGAACTTCAATAAGAATGCCAAACCTCAAGGGAAAGCCCCACAGAATGACCACCATAAGAAGTACAATAATGCTCAAGTTGAGAAGGATCAGTGCAAAAGGTGCAAGAAGCATGGACATTACCAGAGGAACTATCCAGACTTCCTAAAAATCCTTATGAAGAGAGGTGAGGATATCATTACATTCATAGATGAATCATTGTTTTTAAATTATGCAAAATCTACTTGGTGGATTGATTCAGAGCAACTGTTCATGTTGCAAATTCATTATAGGGATTCCGTATGAGGAGGACCCTACAAAGAGGAGAAAGAAGAATTAAAGTTGCAAATGGAGTTGAAGCTAAAGTTAAGGCCATTGGAGATCTCTCTCTAGAATTAGATGATGATTTTAGACTTTAGCTTTTAGATATTTTTTATATACCCTCTTTGCGTAGAAACTTGATAAGTGTCTCATGACTTGACGATGATGGTTATGATTGCCATTTTGGTAATGGCAAATGTTGGATTGTGTATAATAATAAGTGTGTTGGTCTTGCCTTCTAACAAGACAAGCTTTATTTATTATAACTTTCTGAGAATGTGAATGATGTGAGCACTGAGAATGAGAATGCTTCCTTGCCTATGAATGCAACAAATAAGTGGAAGAGAGTGCATGATGTATCTTTGAAATTATGGCACTATCATTTAGGCCATATTTCAAGGGAGGAATAGAGCGATTGATTAAGAAATCATTTCTTTCTCCTTTAGAATTTTTAGATTTAGAGCAATGCATTGACTGCATAAAAGGAAAGTATGTTAAGAAAATAAAGAAAGATGCTAAACGAAGCACATGAATTTTAGAAATAGTTCACACAGACATCTGTGGTCCTTTTCCTATAAAAAGTGTGGATGGTTATGATTCATTTATAACATTCATAGATGATTATTCTCGTTTTGGCTATATTTATCCAATTAAGAAAAGATCGAAAGCGTTGGATAAATTTAAGATATTTAAGGCCAAAGTAGAAAATCAGCACAACTTAAAGATTAAGGTAGTAAGATCTGACCATGGGGGAGAGTACTACGGTCGACACACCCCATATGGCCAAGTTCCTAGACCTTTTGCAAGGTTCTTACATGAAAATGGCATAGTTGCCCAATATTCTACATCGGGCCAGCCTCAGCAGAATGGAGTAGCTAAAAGACACAACCGTACCTTAATGGATATGGTGAGAAGCATGATAAGTTACTCTACCCTACCGATAAGTTTATGGATAGAGACGTTAAAAACCGCCATTCATATTCTTAATTGAGTGTCAAGCAAGTCGGTGCCCAAAACACCGTATGAGTTATGGACAGGAAAGGAACCCTCACTTAACTATTTACGTGTGTGGGGTTGTCCAGCTGAGGCAAAAGTCTTTAACCCAAACATAGGGAAGCTAGACTCCAAGATAGTCAGTTACCATTTCATTTGGCCATCCAGAAAAGTCAAAAGATTATCGTTTCTATTGTCCTGATAGACAAACAAAGTTTGTAGAAACAAGACATGCTGTGTTCTTGGAGGATGATATGATTAGGGGGAGCATGGTAGTGCGAGAAATTAATTTTGAAGAGAAGCGGGTATACATGCCCACTCCAATGGTTCAGGAACCATTCTTCATGCTACCTGTTATTGATGTACCAACAATGCAAGACACTGTAGTAACAACACCTGTTGTTATTTCTCCTATGGGAACAATGAATGAACATAAGGAACCTATCTTTTAGGATCCCTTAGGACCCGTTGTCACACACGAGGAAGAGCAACAATAGCCTCATATAGAATAAGCGTCATCTAACGAGACCCCTAGAAGGTCTCAAAGAGTCAGGAGATTAGCCATTCCTGATGACTACGAAGTGTATGAATGTGAGGAATTTCAATTGGAGGGTGATCCCCTCATTTGAAGAAGTTATGAGAAGTGCTCACTCATCAAAGTGGCTCGAAGACATGGAAGATGAAATGAAGTCAATGAAAACCAACGGTGTTTGGGACTTAAAAATAATTCCTAAAGAAGCTAAGACAGTAGGTTGTAAATGGGTCTACAAGACCAAACATGACTCCAAAGGGAATATAAAAAGATTCAAAGCGTGACTTGTGGCGAAAGGCTTCACACAAAGAGAAGGTATATATTATAATGAGACATTTTCTCCAGTCTCATGTAAGGATTCTTTTAGAATCATAATGACGCTTGTAGCACATTACGGCGTTCCTAAACGAGGATCTGGAGAAAAATGTTTACATGGCACAACCAAAAGGTTTTGTTGTGGAAGAAAAAGAACATATGGGATGCCGCCTGAAGAAATCCATTTATGGATTAAAACTAGCTTCAAGACAATGGTATTTAAAGTTTGATAGTACAATAAGAAAGTTTGGGTTTCAAGAAAATATAGAGGACAATTGCGTTTATGCAAAGTTCAAGAATGGGAAATATATTTTCCTTGTCTTGTATGTGGATGACATCTTGCTAGCTAGCAGTGATGTTAATCTACTACTAGAAACAAAGAAGTTCTTGTCCTCGAAGTTTGATATGAAGGATCTCGGTGAAGCTTCGTTCGTTCTAGGAATATAGATTCACCGAGATAGAGAAAACGGGGTTTTAGGATTATCACAAAAGGTATACTTAGAAAAAGTTCTAAAGAAATACAGTATGTAAAATTGTAAGTCTTCACCTGCTCCCATAGTCAAGGGCGATAGATATGGGGAATTTCAATGTCTTAGGAACCAATATGAGATCGATCAAATGAAAGTGGTTCATATAGTTCAGCTGTCAGAAGTTTACAGTATGCTCAAGTGTGTACTCACCCTGACTTAGCATTTATTACTGGGTTACTTGGTAGATATCAGAGTAAAGAAAGTTTTGTGTTACCTGCAAGGTACGAAGGATCTCATGCTAACGTACAGAAGATCTGATTCCCTGCACATAGAGGGGTATACAGATTCTGATTATGCGGGAGATGACAGAAAGTCTACGTCAGGATACATATTCACTCTCGCAGGAGGAGCTATATCGTGGAAAAGCTCAAAGCAAACCATCACAACATCGTCTACAATGTATGCCGAGTTTGTAGCATGTTATGAGGCCACAGGGCAGGTGAATTGGCTAAAGAAATTCATGCACGGATTGAAAGTGGTAGATGACATACATAAGCCACTCAAGTTATACTACGATAATAATCCAGCAGTATGCTATGCTCACAACAATAAGTCAAGTGGTGCTGCCAAACAGATTGACATAAAGTATTATGTTGTGAAAGACAAAGTCCGGGATCATATAATTAGTCTTGAGCATATAAGAACAGAAAAGATGCTCGCGGATCCGCTTATAAAAGGCTAACCACCCAGCGTGTTCAGAGAACACTTAGCCGGCATGGGTTTAAGGGAAAGCCTATGATTCCTAGACAATAACGGCTTAGTTGAGAATCTGTTTCAAAACAGAAAGATGCATTGTAGCTATTTAGTCTAATGACAACAGACCGTGACGATGAGGCACGCTCTATGCACTGATCTGTGATGGAATAGGAACAAGATAAAGTAAGTAAGTTGAGTTTATGTCAGAAGGTGATATCAAGGAGGAGAATGTTAGATTGATCTCCACCAATTGGCCCTGATCGGGGGGCGCCCAACCGCTCCATGGTTGATGGGCCCCGTCGCACAGTGCCATAAAAAGGGAGGTGGGGGCCGGGGCACAAAGCACGAGAATCACCTGAGCTGCCAGACGCCCCACCTACAGTCCCTAAACCCTAAGCCGATCTAGTGAGGGGGCGTTGCCAGTGACGGGAAGACCGCCACCGGCCACCGCCGCCTCTGCGTCCGCGACTTCACCGCCGGACATCACCGCGCCACCGACAAGCACTCCATGGCAAGCTCGTCTTCTGCGAAGGCGGCCGATGGTTTGCACCTCTGCAACCCCTCTTTCTCTCTGTTTCTCACACTAGCATGTTCTAGGGTTTACTATTCAATCCGATGTCAGTATGTAGGCTAGATCTATGGCTAGATGATCATGTCATGTCTATCGTAGACGACTAATAAACAGACTAATAATGCTAGCCCAATGACCATCTTGTTCCAAATAAAGCCTACGATCGAGCTACTGAGCCATGTGCTTTCCTTTCCTGTATGGACCGGTGATATGATGATTGCCCTTTTGGATCATCAGCAGTTGCCATCCTGTAAGTCTATCATATACTAGCTAGATCGTCATCGATTCGAGGTGTTTATTTGATGTTTCGAGAATAGCGAAAGGGAGACTTGGACTTAATCCACTGTGCAATCATGATATGTAGCTACTATATATAGCTAGAGATTGGCGAGATCCATGAGCAGCATGTTTGGTGGTGTTGGCGGTTAAGTGAGGAGTGTGTATCGTGTGTGATCAACCAATAGTTTGAGGCAGGCAGGCCATGTCAGTCACCTTCCAACCTTTTTCTTTCTTTCTGACGCCCTTTTCCAACCAACGACTTGACGTTGCTGGTCCTATATACTCTATATATTTATATTTTCTCTGTCGCGAGTATCAGCGTGTTTGATTTTTGGCCATACCCAGCACGGCTGGTTGGTTTGGCTCAGGCCAGCTCGAGCATGGCTCACATGGCGCAACGTCGTGTGTTTGTTTCGCTTGGTCCAGACAAGACCGGTTGAACTGAGATCGTGTTTGATTTTCAGTAGCCTTACCATTATAATTTCACCTTTCTCTCCTCGGCCTTGTTTAGATGCCATCCAAATTCCAAGTTTTTTCACTCTCTCTCCATCACATCAATTTTTAGCCGTTTGCATGGAGTATTAAATGTAGGTAAAAAAAATAACTAATTGTACAGTTTAGTTCGAAATCACGAGATGAATCTTTTGAGCCTAGTTGGTCCACGATTGGACAATATTTGTCAAATAAGACGAAAGTGCTACTATTCATCGGTTTGAAATTTTTTCGCAATCTAAACGAGGCCCTCGTTGACATTTCGTCGAGCGCCCCAGTGGCGTGGCATGCCGAGTCTCGCCATTGACGGCGCCACCCATTTGGATGCTTTGAGGGTCGTGCAAGCCGGGCTGAGGAACAATTATAGCGAATCAAGCAGCCCGAGAGCGTAGCCAGGCCACCATATCAATCACGCCCTAATATGCAAAGTGCCCCCGTGCGTGAAGCAGCAGAGGAAGAAGGATGAAAAGCGGAGGCCTGCATACCTGTGCTTAACATGATGCTCCTGTCCTGTGTACAGGAAGGAAGTTGGTCGCCTTTTAATTTGACTCACACAAGCTGGTCTACCATGCGACACCATGCATGATTGCACAAGCTTTTCAGGCGAGGAATGCGAGACGATGAAGTTGCAAGCACATAAGCCCTGGTTTAGTTCCACCCCCAAATCCAAAAAGTTGCTACAGTACCTATCACATCGAATGTTTGCGGCTCGTGCATGGAGCATTAAATGTAGACGAAAAGAAAAACTAATTGCACAGTTTGGTGGGAAATTGCGAGACGAACGTTTTAAGTCTAATTAGTCAATGTTTGGACACTATTTGCCAAATAAAAACGAAGGTGCCACAGTAACCCCAAAATTCAAAATTCGCGAACTAAACAAGGCCTAAAAAGTACTGCAGAAGCAAAAGGAATGACCGCTCTGGAGGCAAAGCAGATCAAGGCAAATTAAAGACAGGAAGCTCTACTCGATCTATATGCTATGCTATGCATATTGGGAGGATGATGCTGCCTGCAAAACGGGCGACCAGTGGACGGTGCCGTATCACCTGCCATGGTGGTACTACTGTCCACTGGCCACTTGCACCGCTCATTACATTGCCGTGCCGTGCCGTGCATTCCATCCGAGAATCCATCCATATCCCCGGCTCAGGCTGCTCTGCTCCTCAGCTACTGATGGCGCAGGTCAAACAGTGTAACGGCTTTGCCACACACATATACACGAACGACACTTTTCTGTGTATCAATCATCACTGCTGGTCAAAGTTTATCTTCGTAGCATGTTTCCGTAGGGTTTACTGCGTGTGTGTTCGTAGGGGTCTAGTATATAATACTCCCTCCATTCCTAAAGGAAAAAAAATATAACCCTAGATTTGAAGTTAAAAAAATCGGTTTGACCAAGTTTATACAAAATAATTATAAACAAATATATTATATAGTTAATCCAATGATGACATTCATTTAGTATCACAAATGTTAATATCTTTTTAAATAAATTTAGTTAAATTTAAAATTGTCTGACACTAAAAAACGGAGAACTCCATTCCTTCTAGGACACAAGGAAGATATTTTTTTAAGTAAAATAAATAAAATCAAGTCGCCTAAAGTTCTTCCATCTGGCCATATTCAAAGAACGAGTCCATCTAGAATTAAAATCTAGTACATTCAGGTGGAATATTATTTTCTATATTCGAAAGCTTTGCATTAATCACAACCAGATCCAAAGAAAAACTAGCCCATCCAACCAAATGAAGTCTAGCTAGGTTCCCATGAATTTCGCCTGCATGCCTCCATGTGAGGAGGCACCTACGGATGCAATGGCAATCCATGTGCTGATCGACATATATATATGGGATGTGCATCACCTCTCGACCATACAATGTGACACCCCATCTCGTTGAAGTTTGCAGATGCATGCATGAACGAAAAAAGCTTTTCCGTCCCATGCATGCATGCAGTGTGGCTAGCTCGTCTCAAACTCTCAATTCTGCAGACACAGAAGCCCAATGCACGTTCTCCGTGGATTATCGTGTGCCCTACACAAGGTTCACGCACATTGCACACAACCTCAGATGCATGCATGCATGGGCATGGCTTCCTCTCCTCCATGAACCGACGGATCGGCCGGAGAGCTTTATATATATATTATTTTTGGTTACTCGGGTGAGTGTATGTGTGTGTGCACATCCATCCTGCTCTCAATGAAGGCAATCTGCCCATGTGGGATGCACGATGAAGGCCTTATCTCTTCCTACACCAATGAGGCCGGCCACGGGGTGAACGAGAACTCCGGATGCAAGGCTTATATATTACGTACTCCCTCTATCTAAAAAAAATATAACTATGAAAGTTGTACTGGTCAAACTAGTTTAAATTTGATCAAATTTATAATAAATGAATAGCATTAATATTTGTGTCTCCAATAAAATTTACCACAAAAATATATTTCATAATTAATTTACTGATAGTTATTTTGTATTATGAGTCTTAGCAGTTTCTTATATGATTGTAGCTAAAGTTGAAGACCGTTTGAATGAATTCTCAAAAAGAGGGAATGATATTCTTTTGTGGACGGAGGTAGCACTTATGTTGGGACGAGTTTGTGACCAATAATAGTCACTACTACAATACATGGTAATAAAATAGTTAGACGTAGGATCAAGTTTTTTTATGCCTCAATACTTCAAGTACATCCATGCACAGAAAAAAAACTGGTGTTATTGATTCGCGTCAAGGCGACCAGAGCAGAAGGGCTTTGGGTCGGGTATGGGAGCGTGGGTCCAACTTGTTTTTTTTTTTTTGATACTATACTCGGCTCTATGGTCTTTCGATTGCAACCATGAGCTCGACCGAATCGCGAGCAACAAGAGATTTTACAAATTCTGGGAGGGGGTTTGCCCAAACATAGAGCACACCTGTGTCCCAACTAGGGATGAAAACGGTACAGATATTTTCCGACCGTATTCGAAACCGAATCCGTTTAGAGGGGTTGAGATCTGTCCGTATCCAAGTCCGGATATCCAACATCCAATACCGTATCCGTATCCGAATACTCAAATCGCATATTTATGATGTCGATATCCAATCGTATCCTATCCGACATAGTTGACACTATCCGTATTCGAACCCGAATCTGGACAGAAATATGAAAACAATTGTAATATCGGGGATATCCGTCCGTATCCAATCCGTTTTCATCCCTAGTCCCAACTCATAGCCATACTAGCTAAAACATGAGCTACTGAATTACAAGCTCTAGGGACTGATAAAATGTCACTACATACAAAAAGCTCTAGGCTTATATATTGCGTACTTCCTCTATCTTAAATACGAAGATATAACTATGGAAGTTGTATTGGTCAAACTAGTTTAGATTTGATCAAATTTATAATAAATGAATAGTATTAATATTTGTGTCTCCAATAAAATTTACTAAAAAATATATTTCACAATTAATTTAATGATACTTATTTTGTATTATGAATCGTCTTAGCAGTTTCTTATATGATTTTAGTTAAAGTTGAAGACTGTTTGATGAATTCTCAAAAAGAGAGAACGATATTCTTCTGTGGATGGAGGTAGCACTTATGTTGGGACGAGTTTGTGACCAATGATCACTACTGCAAGACATGGTAATAAAATAGTTAGACGTAGGAGTAAGTTTTTTTTTCTTCTTATGTCTCAATACTTCAAGTACATCCATGCACAATAAAACTGGTGTTATACTGATTCGCGTCAAGGCCACCAGAGCAGAAGCCAGAAGGGCTTTGGGTCAGGTATGGGAGCGTGGGTCCAACTTGTTGGTCCGGCCCATCCGTCGGTATTTCGGTGATCTGCGAAACTGCAGGCCCCAGGCCCACGTAACCTCCTGCGCGCCAGAGAGGCTCAGCTCGGGCCTCGGAGTATATAAAACTGTTACGGAGCACGGGGTGTTTGGCTCCTCTTAGAACTTCTCGAGTGAGAGTAATTTTGAATGGCTCAAAATGGCTCCGACTCCTCCATTTTTTACTAAAAAAAATGACTCTTCTAGGAAAAAAAAAACGTTTGATAAAGCTTCTCTCAAGGAGCCAGAGCCGGAATCGGAAAGAAGCCCTACCAAACCCCTGGTACCACGGACCATTGATGCGTGCCAGTATGCATGGTATGGTCACTGCAGCCATGAAACTAGCTTTACACGTCACACAATTCATCATGCTGCTTGGGTAGTCGGAACTAGTAGATCTCGTTAGTCTCGTCGCAATATCCTGATCCTTGGTTTTCTGTATGTACTCCAGTTGCATGCCCAAGCTAGTACTGATTATGTATAGTAGTAGCCACCAGTCAACTGTCAACCGACGAGGACAACTCCCTCCGTCCTATTATAAAAGTCATTATAAAATATGTGCAAGTTAATTTTTTTTTAACTTTAACTAGGATTGTAAAAGTACGTGTAACATTTATAACTTTAAATAAGTTTATTATAAAAGTATATTCAATAATCTATCTAATGATACTAATTATATATTATAAATATTAATATTTATATATATATAATTGGTTAAAGTTTAAAAAACTATTTCTCGAAAAGCGAGAACGGCTTCCATTTGGACAGGGGGAGTACATTTCCTTCGCCATGCTTTCCTACCCCTACCGTGATGGCGACCAAGAAAGGGAGTCAGTGCTCACATCAAAGTATCAAACAAAACATTTGCGCGTGTTTTAAAAAAAACCAAAAAAAGACAACCAAAAGAATGCCTTTACCCAACCGTTGTTACTTTACACTTTTTCTTTATTTCGATTCCGAGTTTCTCGATTCTTGCATGGAGATGGAGAATTCAATGAAGGACCAGAGCAGATGAGACTTACACCGTCACACACACGCGCGCATGAGTCATGAGTCATGACCCAGATCTAGTCAACATCTTACGTCTATTGGAGTTGTTCGGCTGATAATTTTTATGGCTGATAAATCGACTGAAGCTAATTTATTATAAGAGAAAAACACTATACCACGTTAATCCTCTGGTATGGACCCACGACCTGCCTGTCACCATCCAAATCTTCGCTACGTCAAACAATAGTGGACTAGAGAAAAAGAACACGCATGTCTATGTCATTGTCCAAATTCCCTTGTAACGTGTAATTCTTTGCTAAATTTGGAATAAAACTAACGTGAGGCTAGTGAAAGATTTTAAATGGCTAGAGGAGATGAATAACCTATAAAAAATCTCTATAAATTCACTAGAGCAAAAGGTAAGTAACCTAAATGGCGAAATACAATTTTGCTCTAGCTCTACAAGGGTTGCAAGCCACCTAAACCAACAATTCTAGTTGCTATGATCACTAGTCACACACAAGGCTATGTCTCTACTTAACTAACTAGTGAGCTAGCTAATTACAACTGGATTACCAAAAAGACGCTACACTAGCTACTCAACTACCTCTACTCAAGATATCTCTAGGAATGTAAATACAAGAGGTAGAGAGATGTATATCGCATGTGGCAGGAGATGATCAATCACAATATGAACACCAAGAGATGACACCAAGATTTGTCCCAAGGTTCACTTGCTTGCCAGAAAGCTACGTTCTCGTTGTGTCAACCATTCACTTGTGGTTCGCGAGCTAATTGGCACCACTCCAAGCCTACACTAGGGCGCCGCAAGAACCTACTTGAAGTGAGGGTAACTCAATGACACGCGCAATCCACTAAAGTATATTTTAGCTCTCCGTCGAGGAAAGGTCGAGAACCCCTCACAAATCATCGGGAGATGGCCACAAACAATCACCAACTCGTGTCAATGCTCCTTCGCTGCTGTAAGCCGTCTAGGTGGCGGCAACCACCAAGAGTAACAACAAAACCACAGCCACAACAATCTTCAAGTGCTACTACTATATACAATCTCTCAAGCAAATGCACTAGGATTCACTCCCAATCTCACTTTGATGATGAAACAATGGACGAGATGAGTGGGAGGTGTTTGCTTTAGCTCACAAGGATGTATCACTGATGAAAATGTGCAAGAGAATGAGCTAGAGCTGGCCCCCTTCTATTTATAGTGGTCCAAGACCTCTACTAGCCATTACTCTCTCGGGGCCGATCGGACTCACACAGTCACGGTCCAGTCCACCAGATCCTGCCACGCGTTCCACGATTCAACCACAGACGTTGATCTCAAACGGCTAACTTAGCTCCTCCTATGTGCGCCAACCGGACCAGACTCTACGCCACCCCGACCGGACCCAGCACACCCCAGGGTTTCGGCATACATTGCCCTGGCTTTTAAAATTCTCCAACAACACTCTACTATATGGCTACCATACAACTTCGAGTAAGTTCAGCTCTATACTTAAAGCTTTGTTTGATATATTTTATTCGATGCAAAAGAACTTATCTAGTTCTATGATTAAATTCATGCATCAACCACTGAATTTGTATAGGCTTCGATGTCGGGAGGAGCATGTCATGGGTCTTTGATTCAATAGATAGGGACCCGGTGACATACAAATACTTCATATCGATTCTCAGGACGTATACATATCGATAATCCTCATTAGTTTATATGTTTATATACATACTTGTAACGTTCACTTTTGAATACTAACAAGTTGTATTTGCTAAAATAATTCAAACAGGGCATTCAGGTTCTATGTCAATGACCATCACGGAAGGCATGATCCAGTAAAAAAAGGAAAGGCTGGCTATAAAAACACTATGTGCGGTAAGTGTAACTTACTTTAGTACTCCATTACATGACTGTCAAAAGCATTACTTAACATTTTCCATATGCAAAACACACAGTGCCCCAAGCAGAAGCCTGGGAGTATACATTGTGGACACTATGTATGTTCTATGATGAGTAACACCGGTGCCTACAGGAGACACCCCTTAAGGGTAAGTTTGAACCTCTTCACCTATAGTATAAAAACTTCGCACATGATATGAAATACTAAACCAAAACTTGTTCTCTTGTTGTGGAAAGAAGAGAAAGAAATGAAAAAAGACTCATACCAAGTGACCAACTCTTAGAGCTCGTCGGCGACCTTTGCAACTTCATATTGGACCAAATTGTACATGTCAAAGGCACCTACCATGACCGAGATTCTGACTTAGGTAGAAATCCTCAGTACCAACACCTTCGTGAGACTGAAAGGCTAGTTCTAGGCCGTTGATAATAATATGTATGAAATTTGACATTGGTCTTACCTTGTGGGACGGTTTAGACTTGTGGAACGATTTAGACATGTGAATTATGTCTATTTAATGATGGATTGTATATATTCATGTGAATTGGACTTGTAATGGTAGTTTATATAATGCCCTTGTGCTTATGGTCAGATTTGAATTATATATATATATATATATATATATATATATATATATATATATATATATGTTCTGGTCGAATTTGAATTGTAAATTTGAATTTTTTGGCAAAAAAAATATACTGTAGGGACGGTTCTAAACTGAACCGCCCCTATAAACAGGTATTATAGGGGCGGCTGGTACTACGGCCGCCCCTACAAATCGATTTGTAGGGGCGGCTAATAACACCAGCCGTCCCTACAAATCGATTTGTAAGGGCGGTCTAGGAATCGCTCCTACAAATACATGATTTGTATAGATGGTATGATAGGGGCGGCTAGCCGAGCTACCTCTACAAAGCTTCACCAATTGTCCCTAGAAATCATTTATGTAGTAGTGGTAAAGTCTAGTTTATAGTTTGTTATAAAACTGACCGGTCAGGCTGATTTTTTGGGAACAACTACCCGTGCCAACTCTTACAATCTACTTTGCTTTAATGTCTGAGAATATGTTGATAATAGTAACAAATACTGTATGTTCTGACAATCTACTTTGCTTTAATTCTCAATACATTGAATTAAGGCTCGTTTGGTTCAGCTTTTCGAAAGTGATCCTGCTGCGCTAAAAATTAAAACACCAACTAAAAGGGTACAATTTGAAGCTGTTTTCTCAAAAATACCACGCCAACCAAAAGGGTGGAACCTAAAGCTGTTTTTTTTTAAAAGTACATGCTTTTGTGTAGTACTATTTTCATAGCAAGTTTGAGGATGGATCCAAATTTTGGTTTTCTGTTTTTCTATAAATGGATAGAAATAGAGAGATGTTTCACACCTGTTTCAAAGGTGTAGGTTCCATAATTGTTTGAACCAAACATTCTACAGCTTTTTTATAGCACATAGCTCACATTAGCTTTTTCATATCTTACAACTTACATAAACTTTTTTTCCGGCTCACGGTTGAACCAAACTCGGCCAATGGAACGGCCACGTATATATGTTTACACAGGTCGACGTCAGCCGGGAAGTGCAGTACCGACGTGCACCATCGGACGTGCAGCGGGTTCGTGGAGGTGATGGCTCCTGTCTTCACCAGAGAGGCCTGGACTTGCGTCTGGCACATGATCCAGAACGACCTGGTTCACGGCTGGGGTCTCGACGTACTGGAACTTCTGGAGATGCGTCGACGTAAGAACTCATATAAAGTAAAAATGGGTTACCATATACCTGTTATTACGTTTTGTGTGTCTGCAGGAGCCTGAGCAGCAGATCGGTGTGGTGGACGTGCAGTACGTGGCGCATCACAAGGGGTCTACGCTCGGGAACAAGGGCAACGACACCGTGGATGGAAGCCGCCGCAAGGTCAGGCTCCGGGCGAAGGCTGAGTTTGGCATGATGAAAGCCAGATTGTACAACGCGGACAGGGCCCAGGCAGCGGCTCTTCTTGCACAATCGAATGCAGCGCCACCATCATAGATCACTAGCTCTAGCTGTCAACATCACATGCTAGGCAGTATATATCCTCTACGATATAGAGCAAACTTCACCACATTGCCTATGATCGTTATGCCTTGAATTCTTATAAAGGTTTGATATATATGACTACACACCCATTGTTGCCCACGCTAGGCCTTAATTAGTTTACACTACTGTGACTCAATATCTCAATGCATTGCACCCGATCGACGTATAGGGTGTGTTTGGTTCACGTTTTGGCTTAGCCTGGCTAGCCAACTAAGCCTGGGCAGCCAAAGCCTGCCCAAGACAATGCAAGATGCACTTGTTTGGTTGCATTGGCTAGCTCAGCCTGCATAAGTAGTGATGTGCTTGGTTGCCCGGTTTGTTTTGGATGGGTTCACCTCATCTCTGTGCTGGTAAGGTTACCTCGTTTAAGCATTTCACCGAACAAGCGGTGAGCATGGACGCTAGCTCCTCTGCTCCCTCGCTTGTGGGCACCTCCGCCGCTCCCAAGCTTGGGGATGAAGTGTCCGTGCCTACATCGTCCTTGAGCGCGCACGTATGGCATGCGGCTACAGCGACGTGAACGAAACGAGCATGCTGAGGAAGGAATCGAGCTGCTCCAGGCACTACTGGAAACAGGGCCTTTGCCGAGTACAAACTATTTTGCTGAGTGTCAAAAATCGGGCACTCGACAAAGACCTTATTTATCGAGTGCCGCACTCGGCAAAGAATTGCACTCGACAAATAATTCTTTGCTAAGTGTCGGACACTCGACAAAGGACCTCTTTGCCGAGTGTCAGGCTCTCGGCAAAAGCGTGACACTCGGCATAGGCTGTCCCGCGTAACGGTGTTCGGCCACGTCCTTCTTTGCCAAGTGCCTGCTGTTAGGCACTCGGCAAATTTTTTTTTTAAATACTTTGCCGAGTGCCCCTGACACGGCGCTCGGCAAAGATTCAATTTTTTTTTTTGAAATGTCTTTGCCGAGTGCCTAGCAACTTCGACACTCGACAAAGGGAGAAATTTAAAAAAATATATTTTTTTTTGAAATACCTTTGCCGAGTGCCCCTGTGAAGGCACTCGGCAAAGAGAAACATTTTTAAAAAAATTCAAAAACCTCTTTGCCGTGCGCCTTATTCTTGGCACTCGGCAAAGACCCCCTTTGCCGAGTGCCACGCCCCGGCGCTCGGCAAAGTTTTCTTTTGTTTTTTTGCCTCCAAATTTTTTGTACAGCCCTTTTAAAGTACCAGGAACTCCTCGTTAGAATTTAGGGATTTTTTTGGCTTTTTGATATATTTAGTTATTTTATTTCGTTTACTTGAATTTTTTCAAAAATATAAATTTGAACTGCACGTGGTACGAATAATGGAATTTAATGATTCAAAAAAAATAGTCATGTTACTGAGTGTAGTGTGATGCCGTATCCAGGAACAGACCCGAAATTTCGGACATCTTTTTCAAGAAACATGACCGTGAACTTGCCTGCGAAGTGTTTTTAAATTCTATAAAAAGCAAACGAAGTTCGAAAATCATGAAACTTGTTGAGATGTCGTGATATCGTATGTGGAGGCTATGATAAAAATTTCAGAAGATTTCGTACACGTTGTCACGTATGATGCTTACAAATCAGGACAGTTCAAATTTATATTTTTTTTAAAAATTCAAGTAAACGAAATAAAGTAACTAAATATATCAAAAAGCCACAAAAAAATCCCCAAATTCTGACGAGGAGTTTCTGGTACTTTAAAAGGGCTGCACAAAAAATTTGTATGCCAAAAACAAAAAAACAAAAAACTTTGCCGAGCACCGGGACATGGCATTCGGCAAAGGGGGTCTTTGCCGAGCGCCAAGAATAACGCGCTCGGCAAAGAGGATTTTTGAATTTTTTTTAGAAATTTCCTCTTTGCCGAGTGCCTTTACAGGGGCACTCGGCAAAGGTATTTCAAAAAAAAAATCTATGTCGACGGCCGGATCGGGGCACTCGGCAAAGTTGCCTTCTATGCCGAGTGCCTCCCTGATCCGGCGCTCGGCAAAGGGGCGGGTGGGGCCACTTAGGCGAATTCGACCGGGCAGTCACACAGACAGACAGCCCCGCGCCGCGCGCCGACCTCCCCTCGGCCACCGCCGACGCCGCGCGCCGCCGCCCTTCCCCGCGCCGCGCGCCGCCCGACGCAGCCCTTCCCCTCCGCCGACACCGCGTGCCGCCCTCCCCTCCCCGTGCGCCACGCCCGCCAACCACCGGGCCGCCGCCGACGCCGCGCGCCGCCCTCACCTCCCCGTGCGTCGTGCCCGCGGCCTCCCCCGCGCCCGCCAGCCACCGGGCCGCCGCCGACGCCGCGCACCGCTCGCCGCAGCTCCTCCCCGTGTCGCATGCCGCCCTCCCCTCCCCGTGCTCCGCACCCACGGCCGCCCCCGCGCCCGCCAGCCATTGGGCCACCGCCGACGCCGCGCGCTGCCACCCTTCCCCACGCCACGCGCCGCCTATCGCAGCCCTTCCCCGCCGCCGACGCCGCGCGCCGCCATCCCCTCCCCGTGCGCCGCGTCCGCGGCCGCCCCACGCCCGCCAGCCACCAAGCCGTCGTCGACACCACGCGCCGCCTCCCTTCCCCACGTCGTGCGCCAGCTCCTGCCCTCGCCCCCACCAGCCCGCGCCCCTGTGCCCATGTGTGGCCGAGCGTGGCCAGCTCGCCCACGCCGGCCTGCCAACGCTGGCTGGTGGAGGAGGGGAGGAGGAGGAGGAGGGGGAGGAGGCGAGGAGGAGGAGGAGGAGGAGGGGAGGAGGGGAGGAGGAGGAGTAGGAGCTGGCCCTGCCCCCGGCCGCGCCCTATGGACCGCTTGCCCCGATGTTGCCCGTGCTCGACCCCGTTCCTAACTCCAGCGACCCCGACCCCGACGCCGCCCGCCCCTACCCCCAGCGCCCGTCAGGTATGCCCTCTCTCTTGTTGTTGTCGTGGTAGTGATAGTTGTAGTAGTATTAGTTGTAGTAGTAGTGCTAGTGGTAGTAGTAGTATTAGAAGTAGTGGTAGTAGTAGTAGAACTAGTGGTAGTAGTAGTAGTAGAACTAGTAGTAGTAGTAGTAGAAGTAGTGGTAGTAGTAGTAGTAGAACTAGTGGTAGTAGTAGTAGCAATAGTGGTAGTAGTAGTAGTAGTAGAACTAGTGGTAGTAATAGTAATAGTGGAAGTAGTAGTAGAAGTAGTGGTACTACTTGGATATATTCTTCTGCATGGATTGATATCCAAACTACATGGCTTCTATTGAGACATATGTGCTTGTCGGCCATCGTGCCATTGTTTTTTGCAGGTTTTAGAAACCTCACCGTGTAGGGGAGGTTCTGCCAATTTTTTTAAATGACAGTATTTTGTTCTATTTTTATAGAGAAGAGCCCATCGGAGCCGAGTCGGAGTTCCCATCGCCGTGCTGGTCTGCCTGCACCGCATCGCCTCGCCACAGCACCGACCCGCCACGGCCCCGCTAGCCTGACTCCGCCGCCACCCTAGGTATAACCCTTCTTTCCGTATCATGGTCGTAGATCGCGTAACCTAGTTAGGCGTCTCCCATTCGAAAGAGATACGGTTGGAGGTATGCAGATCTTTGCATATCTATGACCATATCTATTTCGGATTGTCCACGTTTTTTGGACAGCCCGCGGATGCGTAGATGGGTTAGTTTCCATTGTCTGCTCTAGTCCGAGATAGAGTTTTGACATCACCTCCCTGTTGTTCTCCGGATACGCACTCTTCTTTGGTAGGACGTGTATCTGGAGAACAGCGGGGAGGTGCTGCCGAAATTCTGTCTCGGATAGGAGTAGAGCATGGAAACTAACCTCATCTACGCATCCGCGGGTGGGATTAGGACCTATCCTCACCTATTAGACAGTAGGAACACCATGTAGATGCAATTGATAGTTACATTACTCGCTGATACATATGTTAGAGGATGGATGACCATCAGTGGATGTACACGGGCTGGAGAAGTCAGAGTGATTACACCACAGAATGGATGAACAAGACCGATGCTTTCTTGAATAGTACATTTGGCAAGGCTGCTAAAGGACATTGCCTAGTTTTGTGTCCCTGCAGCAAATGTGGAAACAGGAGAAGGGCAAAAGTAAGTAACTTTATATGTTATCACCACTACTTCATATGATATGATGAAAAAAACTAATATTTTTTCTTAATCACTTGTGCAGGAACTGGGTGATTGTCGGGTGGTAGCGCACGGCTAGTCAACGGCATCCTGGGTCTTCTATGTAGGCAACACTTCTCCGACATTGTCACGTACGCATCGAAGACGGAGCCAGCCTACTCGTTTGACCACTACGTCGTCGCCCTCGATGCGGAGTACCCCAACAAGGCGGCGCGGGTGAAGGCAGAGTTTTGGGTAAGTCTCCCTCGCACAACATTGCTCAATACGTCACATTCATTGGACTTTTCTTGAAATAATGAATGGACACATCGCTTTTGTATGCAGACTTATTACAGATGCGATGAGGGATTTGAGGCCAGGGCGGAGCAGGTGACTACCAAAGCCTGTAAAAAACTCGTCACTGACATGCATCACAAGGTGCGCATCCAGGCAATCGTAACCTACTACGGGTCGAAGCTTGGAGAGAGGAAAACCAAGAAAGACGCAAGAGAGATGAAGCTGACCCAGGAGCAGTACCTTGAGGTAAATGAAGAACATCAATATTGATTTATTTTGAGATTAAGTTGGTTTAATTTGATCTTCTTATATGTCCAATACTTGATGACATGTAGATGATTCCCTGGTGGTGCCAAGCATATCCTAAGTGCTGGCCGATGATGGTGGAGAGGTGGTTCACGGAGGAGTACCTCAAGATGCACAGGGATGCCCGGGACCGTCGTTTGCATATGCAAGGTCCAGCACACCATCAAGGCAGCCGTAGCCTTGTCGGATACAAACAAGCATGGGTACGCGAATTCATTTATCTATTGTGACGCTCAGTTCTGCCTGATTTCTAATCATCGTGCTATCTTTCTCGTAGTCGGCGTCATATAGTGGCTAGGCTTGCTCGGACTTCTAGGCATGGTGTATGGCCCACAAGGGCAAGGCGAACGTTCGACGTCTCCTTCAACCTAGAGGACCCGCTGAAGGGTCGAGATGGCGGACTAGAGGGGGGGGGTGAATAGTCTTTTCTAAAATTAATCGCGTCGGCTAACCGATACAAATGCGGAATTAAAACTATCGGTCTAGCCAAGACTATACACCACTATATATGTTCACTAGCACCTTGCAAAGATAACAATTATGCAACAAAGGTGCCAGGCTAGCTAGAGCTCTCCTAAACAATTCTAGGTGCAAGATCACACAAACCTATGCCACTAGTACTTTGAGCAACAAGGGAGCTCCTACACATGCTAGTAAGCAAAAGCACAAAGCTAACTAAGCTCACTAGCAATGCTCAATAACAAGGCAACCAATGCCTAATTAGAGAGCGCAAATACTTAGCTACACAAACTAAGCAATGTGACTAACAAGGTTACTAAAACCAAATTAGCCACGCAATGGAGCTACTTCTATGCTACACAAGCAAGAAGGTAATTAGCAAGCTACACAAGCTATCTAATTACAAGAGCAACTACACAAGCTTAATATGTATAAAAGTAATTGCAAGCTTGTGTAACGGGGATGCAAACCAACGGGAAGAATAAGGTTGACACGATGATTTTTCTCCCGAGGTTCACGTGTTTGCCAACACGCTAGTCCCCGTTGTGTCGACCGCTCACTTGGTGGTTCGGCGGCTAATTAGCATCACCCGCTAAGCCCGCACGTCGGGCGCCGCAAGAACCTACCCCTTGAGTGAGGGTAGCTCAATGACACGCTTTACTAGAGTTGCTCTTCGCGGCTCCCGCGGGGCGAGCACAATGCCCCTCACAAGCACTTCTCCGGAGCGCCGCACAAGCTTCTTGCGCGCTTCGACGGAGACCACCACCAAGCCGTCTAGGAGGTGGCAACCTCCAAGAGTAACAAGCACCACCAGCTTTCAACTCGATCACCTAGTGCCACTCGATGCAACCTCACGATGCAAACGCACTAGAATCGCTCACTCACACAATCGGATGATCGCTATCAAGTATGTGTGAGATGGAGGGCTCCTAAGCACTCTCAAGCATGGACACAAAGTCCCCCAAGGTGCTCCACACCAGCCATGGCCGAAGGCCACTTCTATTTATAGCCCCAAGGGCTAAACTAGCCGTTACCCCTTCACTAGGCAACGGTCGGGCCAACCGAACGCTCCGGTCGTGTTGACCGGACGCTGGACCTCAGCGTCCGGTCGCCCGCAGATGGCCACGTGTCTTGGTTCCAACGGTCACTTGACTTGACCAGACGCAGCAGCTTCAACTGACCGGATGCTGGACCCTCAACGTCCGGTTGTTTCCAGTAAGCTCCCAAGCATGACCGGACGCGTCCGGTCGAACGCGATCGGACGCAACCCCAGTGTCCGGTCACTCTCCAGCTACTGCTACACTCCATGTCAGCGCGACCGGACGTAGGCAGGCAGCGTCCAATGCTTTTGGATCCAGCGTCCGGTCACTTGACCGACGCTAGCATCACCTCCATTTTCTTCACCCTTGCTCAAGTGTGCTAACCACAAGAATTTGCATCCGGCGCAATAGAAAGTAGGCATTCCATTTTCCCGAAAGCGCCGAATCCAGCGTTAGAGAGGGACCCAAAACCCATCTCACCCCTGCAAATACCACCTCCTTTGTAAATATGCCAACACCACCAAGTGTACACCACCATGTGTATGTGTGTTAGCATTTTCACAATCATTTCCCAAAGGATGTTAGCCACTCAACTTGCCACACCACTCGATCCTAGCGACAATGCAAAGTTAGATCACTCGAGTGGCACTAGATGACCGATATGCAAACAAGTTTGCCCCTCTTGATAGTATGGCCATCTATCCTAAACCCGGTCATAAACTTCTCTACACACCTATGACCGGTAAAATGAAATGCCCTAGGTTATACCTTTGCCTTGCGCATTCCATTCCATTTCCTCTAATGTTGATGCAACACATGCACCAACACGATCAACAATGATATGATCCACTTCATATCATCACATGATCATATTGGTTCATCGATCTTGACTTTACTTGCTCTTCACCGTTGCCATCGTCCATCGGTGCCAAGTCTTGCTCAAGCTTCACCGCCACGTGGTCCATCACTCCAAAGCCTTCGACTTGCCCTTCACGCTTGCAACCGGTCCATCAAGCCAAGTCTTGTCTTGATCTTCTCCACCTTGATCACATGACTCAATGTCATGTCTCATGTGCATTTAAGCTCCTTCATCATCACATGTGTGAGGTTTGCAACATCTCCAAGCCATTTTCACCTTCATGGCATATGTTGCTCACACACATGTACCTGTGGACTAATCACCTGTGTATCTCACATAAACACAATTAGTCCACCTAAGTTGTCACTTAATTACCAAAACCAAACAAGGACCTTTCACCCACCCAAGGCATACACGAACCCGAGCGTCCACTCCCGCATCAGTGAGTACACTGAGGTGGCGAGGTCGCTCCATGGGCCAGACCATGATCTGAGCACCCAGAACTTTGATGGAGAGGCCGTCATGAGGGCGGGGCAAGGCAAGAAGCATGAGAGGTTCTGGCTTGGTGACGGCGTCATCGACACGTCCTCTACTCCCTCTCTCTCCCAGATTCGAGCACGGAGCACAAGCGAGAGCTTGGCCATTCGCACACGGCCGACCACTGCACAGCACCGAATCAACGCACTCGAGGTTATTTCTGTTTTACTTGTCATACATTGATCTTTACACACCTTAATTAGCTTTGCATTACTGAAACATTGGAGTGAAATATTGTAGGTCTGGCTAGAACAAGAAATGAGGCAACGTTAGGAGCTGGAGGCCGGGCAGCAGAGGATGACGGCCCAGCTGGAGGCCGAGCGGGCCGAGCGATAGGCCCAGGTGCAGAGGCTAACGAACATTACGGAGTTCCTACAAGGGCTTGGGCAACGTGTGGGCTTCTCTCTACCAGCGGGGCTGTTGGGTCCACCTCCGTCACCATGTCCTGCAGCTGCAGCTACTCCTATAAGTATGAAAGTTTTTTACTTTCGCTTGTGCTTTGCTTATATGGCCTCTACCTTCCTAGATTAGCTATCCAAATAATCTTGTCTCACATGTAATCTTTTCTCCTTTGTGCAGTCTCCATCTGACGGTGGTTCGAATAATCCACCTCATGCACCTCCGAATGATGGAGCTGGGCCTTCACCACAGTCGTAGTGCCCGAGATGAGTGCATGTTGTATTTTTTTCATTTGTTGTTCACTTGGTGATGGACTTGTGATATACTTGTGATGCACTTGTGGACTTTGATGGACTTGTGGATTTATTTGGATGGACTTGAGCACTTATTATTATATATGTGATATATATTGTAATGGATGTGATATGTGCGGATGGATGTGTGGATGGATGAGATATATATGTGATGGATGAGATATATATGTGATATATGTTTGTATGAATTTATTTGTCATGATGAAATGTAAAAAAATTAAAAATTGCCGTTTTGGGTCACTTTGCCGAGTGCTGCACTCGACAAAGGACCCCGTTGCCAAGTGCCATGGTCATAGCACTCAGCAAAGCTGGAAAAATGGGCGCTCGAAAAACCATTTTTCTAGCTTTGCCGAGTGCCATGACCATGGTACTCGGCAAATAATTTTTTTTAAAAAAATTCAAACTTTGCCGAGTGCCGGCCAGAGGGCACTCGGCAAAGAATTTTTTTTAAAAAATATACAAACTTTGCCGAGCGCCGGCCAGGGCGCACTCGGCAAAGAATTTTTAGAGAAAAAAATAAAACATCTTTGCCAAGGGTTGGATAGAGGGCACTTGGCAAAGAATTTTTTAAAAAAAATAAAAAATCTTTGCCGAGTGCTTGCAGGGTTGGCACTCGGCAAAGCGACCGTCAACGGGGCCGGCGCCGTGACGGTCGCTTTTCTTTGCCGAGTGCCCCCGGGGCTCTCGGCAAAGCCTTTGCCGAGTGCCCGATAAAAGACACTCGGCAAAGAGGACTTTGCCGATCAATTTTTTGCCGTGTGTTCTTTGCCGAGTGCCGCACTCGGCAAAGGCTTTGCCGAGTTGTGGGGGTATGGCCCCTGGTATCCACAAGACAAGACATGGGCCGCACCATCAGCGGCGCTGCTTGACGTGCATCGCAAGACATTGTATAGTACCAAATAGGATACTTACCTTGTAACCCTACCTCCTCCAGAGTATATAAGGAGAGGTAGAGGTCCCATAGCGGATAGGCTACATCAAGCTACTTGGTCGTCCAGATCAATACAATACACCAAAGACATAGGACGTAGGGTATTACGTCGATCAGACGGCCCGAACCTATCTAAATCGCTGTCTCTGCGTCTTGTGTCACCATCCGGTTCCTGATTACGCGCACCCACCGACAAATCTACCATCGTGGGATGCCCCTTGGTGGACTGCCGACGATATTCTGTCGACAGTTGACGCGCCATGTAGGGGTGTGCGCTTGATCCATGGCGAGCCAGATGGACCTCAAATCAACAGCGCGTTCTCATCATCAATCTCGTGGAGATCCATGCCGGTCCACGACGATGATTGATCGCTGCTACACCAGCCCCTACGACAGCAGATCCGATCTCGGAACCACCTCCGAGGTCGTCTTCACCAACAACTCATCGTCTGCCAGGTGTTCACCGTCAATGCCAACCAGATAGCACCATACGCCACCGACTAGACGCTTCGTCCAAAGCTAAGTCACGCTTTAATATTTCCTAAATATTCTCCAATCTCCGTATATCGCCATGATGTTTCTCCGAACTGTTTTCTCCATATTTGCTCTCCAAATGATTTTCTGAACCCTCGAACAGTCATGTTGATGCTCGGACGCCTCCAGGGATGGCTCTGTCTCCAGCTCCACCCTACACGTGCACGAGCGTCTGCCCTCTACGTTATGGGTGGTCGGTAGCGGCTCCTTGGTCATGCCTGTTCCTCCTACACGTGCACGGGCTCCGCGCTCGACGTTATGGACTATGGGCTAGCTAGGGCTGGAGACTCAGCTACACACTAACTAGGCGGGCGGTTTATATTAAACATAAATATATTTTTACGCCAACTGATCGCCGAACTGCATATGCTGTTTCATCACCATTGCTGATTTTTCTCTGGAGTTTATTTATTTGAACATTATGTACTACCCGTTCTATATATTTGTATTGCAGGATCATCGTCCAGGTGATCGGATCACCTAGTGCTCGGACTTCTCCATCGATCGATTGGTCAGACCGCTTGGTTCATGGACTCCACCGCCGACCAGTTGATCAGACTATTCGTTGGTCGCTTCTACTTAATGCTCACTTCGCCGCCGACCAGTTGACCAGACTGTTCGTCGCTCGTGCTTCATCGTCAGCTACACCGGGGATTCCTCAGCGCTCGGTTTCTTCGTGCTCGAGGAGTAAGTGGGCACACTTCACCGCACGGACGTCGTCAGCTATGTCGGTGCTCAGACCTCGCCTCCTATGCCGGGTACTCCTCGGTGCTCGGACCTCGCCGCCTACGCCAAGGACTCCTCGGTGCTCGGACATCGCTGCCTACGCCGGGGACTCCTCGGTGCTCGGACCTCGCCGCCTACGCCGAGGACTCCTCGGTGCTCGGACCTAGCCACCTACGCCAAGGACTCCTCGGTGCTCCGACATCACCGCCTACGCCGGGGACTCCTCGGTGCTCGGACCTCGCCGCCTACGCCGGGGACTCCTCGCTCCTCGGTGCTCCGACATCACCAGCGAGGCTAGGGACTCCTCGCTCCTCGGTGCTCGGTCATCGCCAGCGACGCCGGGGACTCCTCGCTCCTCAGAGCTCGGTCATCGCCGGCTACACCGAGGACTCCTCGGTGCTCGGTCATCGCCAGCGATGCCGGGGACTCCTCTCTCCTCGGTGCTCGGTCATCGCCGCCTACGCCGAGGACTCCTCGCTCCTCGGCGCTCGGTCATCACCGCCTACGCCGGGGACTCCTCGCTCCTCGCTCCTCGGTGCTCGGTCATCGTCGCCGACGTCGGGGACTCCTCGCTCCTCGGTGCTCGGTCATCGCCGCCTACGCCGGGGACTCCTCGCTCCTCGGTGCTCGGTCATCGTCAGTGACGCTGGGGACTCCTTGCTCCTCGGTGATTGGTCATCGCCAGCGACGCCGGGGACTCCTCGCTCCTCGGCGCTCGGACATCGCCGCCTACGCCGGGGACTCCTCGCCCCTCGGTGCTCGGACATCGCCAGCGACGCCGGGGACCCCTCGCTCCTCGGTGCTCGGACATCGCCAGCGACGCCGGGGACTCCTCACTCCTCGGTGCTCGGTCATCGCCAGCGACACCAGGGACTCCTCGCTCCTCGACGCTCGGACATCGCCGCCTACGCCGGGGACTCCTCGCTCTTCGGTACTCGGTCATCGCCACCTACGCCAGGGAGTCATCGCTCCTCGGTTCTCGGTCATTGCCAGCTACGCCGGGAACTCCCTGGGTGGTCGGACATCGCTGGCTACGCCGGGGACTCCTCGGTGCTCGGATCTTGCTATGCCTCGTCGGTGTGCTATCAAGCTGCTCCATGCTATTCGGATCAGGGTGCTGATCTTGGGCAGCATGTCTGGGGTCTTGATATGCACATGTCAGACGACGTCGGCAAGCTTTCAGACTTCTTTGACCCTGCTACAAGATTCATTCTTCATCTTCTAGCAGGCTCGGGGACTAAGTGGGCACACTTCACCTTGCGGTGAATGTGCTTGTTCTCATCTCGAGGCTACGCCCGGGGACTGGCTACCTGCTCGGCTGATTTTCTACTTTCTGACCCTGGCACCACGCGACTACATCACCTACTGTCAGGCTCGGGGACTAGCTGTGGGGGTACGACCCCCGGTATTCACAAGACAAGACATGGGTCGCACCATCAGAGGTGGTCCGGCCCACAAGATCAAGGCGTGCATGGCGCTGCTCGGCGTGCACCGCAAGACATTGTATAGTACCAAATAGGATACTTACCTTGTAACCCTACCTCCTCCAGAGTATATAAGGAGAGGTAGAGGTCCCCTAGTGGATAGGCTACATCAAGCTACTTGGTCGTCCAGATCAATACAATACACCAAAGACACAGGACGTAGGCTATTACGTCGATCAGACGATCCGAACCTGTCTAAATCGCTGTCTTTGTGTCTTGTGTCACCATCCGGTTCCTGATTACACGCACCCCCACCGAGAAATCTACCATCGCGGGATGCCCCTTAGTGGACTGCCGACGATATTCTGTCGACACGAGTGCAATTTGGCCTTTGCCGAGTGCCTCAAGCACTCGACAAAGAACCTAAATCCAGTAGTGAGGGCAGCGAGTAGGGCAATGATCCTGGTGTTTGAGCATTAACCAAGGCAGTGACATTTACCAAAGTAAATGAAATGTAATGTGTAACAGGATAGCTTCTCGTTAAGAGGGCCCCCATGCTTCAAATTTGTAACGGGGGGAGTACTATGCTAGCTATTTGATCGTTGTGAACCGCTCCACTTATATTCCTACAAGATATGAAAATAGAGGCTATATTTGCATTCATGGAAATGATGGTATTGCATTTTTACACGCCACTTTGTACCAAATATTCACGAATTGTTTTTTCTTTCAAAAATAAATGCGCTGGTGCTATTTTTTCTGCAAAATCCGACGTTGTATATACTTCCAATAATTTAATTTGGCAAAGATGTTAACTCCCACAATTCGGACAACAAAACGACAAGATGTAGCGGTGCCTGACCACCCTGTCCCGTGCCGCCGATAGCTAGCGGTGCCTACACGGTGCCTAATCACCACCTCCTAGTCTGCACCAAGCGCCGTTGTGCCATATTGCCACCCTCCCTCCACCGCCACATCTAGCCTCTTCTCTCTCTCACCCCTCACTACATTAAATACTCACTCCATTTTAAATTATAGTTTGCTTTGATTTTTTTGATTCACCTCTGTTTGAATCTGGTCAAATGGAAGAATCTTAGTTGACTTTAATTTTTTTTAAATATATATTTACTCCTCTCGTCTAAAAAGAATACGGTTCTTGCTTTTTGAGAAATGAAACAATTTTAAATTTAACTAAACGTTTTTGTGTGTGTGTGGTGGTGCACTGTTTTACCTGCGCTTTCACTAGCTAGCTAGGAGCAGAGGAGGGGGCGTGCATGGATGGATTCACGGATGGAATGCACGCCACGGGACGGCATGGCATTGTAATAAGTGGTGCAAACGTAGCATGCGTCGTCTTTGAGATTTTTACTGTGCCGGCCGGCCAGTAGACAGCGGTATCATCGCAGGTGATGCGGCACCGTCCACTGGGTCGGTCGCCCGTTTCGGAGGCAGCATCCTTGCTCTGCTCTGCTTCCAGAGCGGTCATTCCTTCTGCTGCTGCAGTGCTTGACCAATCGGCAATTGCGATTGCTCGCCTCAAAAGCTCGTGCAATCATGCATGGTGTCACAGTTTATACAGGAAACAGGACAGGAGTGTCCATCCATCTCAAGCACGCACAACGCAGGCAGAGACCTCCGCTTCTCATCCTTCCTCTGCTGCTTCTTTTGTCCACGGTGACTCTGCTTGCTCATGTTACTGCATACTGTCTATTGATGATACATAGGACGAGCAACGTCAACTCGTTAGTTGGCAAAGGGTGTCAGGAAGAAAAGAAAAAGGTTGGAAGGTGAGTGACACGAACCGCCAACGCAACGCCAAACATACTGATGGATCTCAGTAATCTCTAGCTATAGCAGCTATGTATATGCAATTACGCATAACGATGCAGCAGCAGCACCGACGAGCGAGCGGAGGTCCTATGTATACATTGTAGCTATATCTATAATATATCATGATTGCACAGTGGACTACTATGTATACATGTATGTATGATGTAGCTAGCTAGTTATACGTGATGTGTGACGATACAAGTGGTGCTCAGGTACTGTTCAATTCAGACACCAAATCTCTAGTACAGTACGTGCAACTTATTTGTCGTTGGCTATACCAAACTCACCCAACTAATTAGTCAGCAGACGCATATGTACGCCGATTAGACTGTCTCTAACAACGCGACTCTATTCACAAGACCTATTTACAGTATGTGTTGCACTAAAAGAAAAGGGTCATGCACCTAGTGCCTTTCCTGTCAGTAGTGCTGTGCCTGGGCCGCCATGTCGGCCCGTAGTGCCGGCCCAGGCATGGCACGGATAACAGGCGGACACGATAGTGGCCCAATAATTCTGGATGGTTGGATTGATTTGCATTATTTCTCACCGTTGGATTCACTTGCAACATCTCTAACCAAGGTATAAAAGCAACTTCCTCCTCATTCTCTTTCATTTCTCCTCCTCTCAGCTGCCGTTCTTTTGTACACTCGCTTTCTCCTCCCGACTCCTCCCATACTCCTCCGAGTCCCAACCGCACAAACCTCAAGGCCACTCCCTCCCCCACTCGTCTTCTCCTCGAGGCGCGGCTATGGCGGCGGCGTGAGGCACAGCTGCGGCGGCGGCGACGCGGGGGCGCAACGATGCGGTGGCGCGGCATGCTCGGCGGTGCGGTGATGAGACAGCGTTGACGCGGTGGCTACGAGTGTGCGACGCGGTGGCGGCGCGAGGCGCGGCTGCGAGCCGGCAAGGGCACGCGCGGGCTGCTGTGCCTAGCAGCACGGCACGGCACGGCTAATAGCCTATAGTGCCGTGCCTGGGCTAAAATGTCGGCAAGGCGGCACTACGCGGCACGGCACGGTAGCGTCGCCGTGCCCCGTTGTGCCATGCCGTGCCTGGGCAGCCCATTTGGCCATGTAAAGGCCGGACACAGTTCTGACCATGTGAGCAGAAGACGCAAAAGCAACATGAACCATGCATTTTTGGGTTGTGCCCGTCCTCCCACCCAAAATAGGTAGTGCGTTTCCTAGCCAACTCTGTTTGACACCGTTTATTGCCGCAAAAGCAACGTAAACCATGCATTTTTTGCTTGGGATGCCGTAATGGCTAGGTTGTTGGAGACATTCTAGTCTAGTTAGGATAGCCCCGTTCGACTTACCTCATATTCGGCTTGTTCGACTTGTTTTTTCAGCCGGAACAGTGTTTTTCTCTCACAACAATTCAGTCAGAACAGTGTTTTCAGCAAGTTTCAGTCAAGATTCAGCAAGCCGAACGGGGCCATAACGACTCTGTCGTCCCTGCATCATACTATCATCATCTTCCACTCCAGTACCATACACCGCGTACGGATTGAGAAGAACCTTGTAACAAATATATTTAGCGTTGGTACAACGTGTACCTACCGCATCAAATCCGACTTTGTGGCAACTGCTTCCTTCCAAAAGGGCAATCATTATTACTATTATTTCAATGACTCTGTTTATTAGTCATGTATGCACCCCGTTTGTTTGTTGGTTTTAGCCAGGTTTATTTGATCAGCCAACAATATTTTCCTCTCATAATAAACCAGCCCAGAAACCAATCAGCGAACACGCCGATGGACTCCGGGCCCGGCCCTTTTAATATGATGATCCATTGCTAACAGTGGAAGGAAGGGATGATGATGATGAGAAAAAGCAGCAGCTTCGTTCTCAAATTAAAGCCTAGACTAACCTAGATGCATGATCTATGCATGCATGTGCGAAGCTAGTTCGGCTCTCTTTGTTTCTTGATTTCTTTGAAGATTTAAGGGGGAAAAACCAAAGAACAACACACACATGCCCCTGTATCCAATAATTGGAGTAGTATCTCTGGCTGAAAAAAAGGTAAGATGGGCTGTTTGAAAAAAAAAATTGAAAATGGCGTTACTGATTGTCTAATTAAGCCACCAACAGCTAGTAACCGACTCCAATAATAAACAGAAAAGGCACAAGTAACGACTAACATGCATGGGGTGACATACAAGTGGACGTACGAAGGAAATGCAGGCAGCAGCTAGTACCAAAAGCGTGTGGATTCGCATGGTGAGTGAGAGTGAGAGAGGGCGACTTGCTATCCAACTCCAACTCCAACTCTGGTAGACACTACAGTGGTAGCTTTATTATTAGTCGTCCCTTCTCCATAGCTAGCGAGCAGCGGCAGCATGCGCAACAACACAGCTAACCGACGGCCGACGGTTGCGATGCATCTTGCCTAGGCAGTATCAAATCTACACCCAGTTCGTTGGGGCTTATTTGACTTATAAGCCGTACTTTTTTAGTCAACGAACAATATTTTTCTCTCACACCAAATCAGCTAACAGTATTTTCAGCCATGACTTATCAGCCAAACAAGCCTAAGCGAATAGGGCGCTAATCTAATAATGCACAGCACTATTACTCTACTAGGAGTACCACTACTGTAGTGAGTGTGATCAGAATGGAGAGCAGACGTTTAGTCCATGTTTCAGTTCGATTTTCAACCCTAAACTATGAAACTGTGTATTAGACACCTAAGTGTCAACTGGACAAATTTGGTCCTTTAGTTACTTTCAAAGGCGGTTTAATATTTTCTAAAATAATAAAAACATATTTTAATATGTAAAAAATCACAACTTATGTATTTTAAATCAAAGAAAATGAAACTAGTACTATTTCTTCATAAAAATGTTAACCGATGGTAATATATTTACGATTATTTGGAACATATTTATTCCGTTTCTATTGTTTTATTGCTTGTGGTATATATGGTTTATTAGAAATATGAACAAATAAGATTTAAATAACTCCAAATAGATCACAAATGAATAAATAATGATTTTTAGAAAAAAAATGGTATTATTATCACATTTTTTAATCTAAAATAAATAAGAAAAGAATTTTTAGAGATTAAAACATTTTTATTTTTGAAAATAGAAAACGACCTTTGCAACTAGCTAAAGGTCCAAATCTATCCTGTTTTGATAGTTGGAGGATGTCCAGTACCCAATTTCATAGTTGAGGGTTAAAAACTGGACTCTTGCGCAAGTTGGAGGCTGAAAAATGCATTTTATTTGGACAAACTCCCTACCCTAAACAAGCAGCGCTCAGATGAGAATGAGATCCATTCATCCATGGATGACACACTCGCACACATGAAGATGGAAATGGAATCAGATGATGCATGCCATGGCCACTTATGAGTAGTATTGCCTCGTCGCATCCTCATATGGCCACGGCCAAATAGGCAAACACGTAAGGAAAACACAAAACAGCTCCTCATGTGAAATCCTGGTTCCACGAGGCGTGGGTGACGAATGGGGATAAAAACAACAAGCTTCTCCATCATTTTTGCTTGTGGCCATGCCCCAAGATATCCCTCCTCTGTGCGTGGGCAACGAGGCACGCTGACATGAGTGTGGAAAAGGTGAGGCGCCCAGGCAGAGTCACGAGGGTGGGAAGGAGTAGCCAGGGCGGGGTGGAAGTCACTGGGGCGTGAGACGAGGTGGAGTCGTCGGTAGGGCGTCGGAATGAGTGGGGGTGGGTGTGGGGGGGGGGGGGGGGGGGGGCGGAGACATGGTCAACGGCTGGACGAAGAAGAGGATAAGAAGAAAACAGAGAGACAAAAGAATAAAAAAGAAATAAAAGGGTATGGTCACCAATTTTTTTCGTACCATGAGAATTTATTCTTACAAATGTTTTACCAAAACACATTTCCAGTTCTGCGGCGCGCTGGAGCTGTTTTTGAAGCCAAAACTAAATAAATAAAGTACCCTACTAATGAAGGGTGGCACAAGATAGAGTCGAATAAACCATGGAAGCTGACAGTCGAAAACAGTATAAGTGAGAAGGTGCACATTATTAATTTGATGGTAGGTCCAAATTTGTTTATTTGACCCCCGTTCCCGCCACCACGTGCTTTGAAAAGTCAAAATGATCCACATCTGTAGAGTGGTGCAACTTTCTCTCATCTGCTTTTACACTTCAGTCTATAGCAGTTACCAGCCTTTATGCGGTAGTAAGTTGGACAACTAATGTGATTTCCTTCTTATTCTTCTCTATTCAATATAAATGTGGCATGTCTCTAGCCCACTCTACGTTCAAAAAAAACATAATTTATTTTTGTTTCAAAGGAAAATATATGGGTACTTAATTATCTTAACTATAGCCGGAGCTGCATCGGTGGATGATCAAAAGTAGGCACCGTGTCCCAAAAGAGCACGCTTCTGGTTACGGTGCTAAGTTAAACAATTTTTAATTGAAATTAGTTTGTAACATCGATATATATAATTTAGGATATTAAATAAATATCATTAGTTATGTAATATACTTTCATATTATATACTTATCTAGATTCATAATCATTGATACTATCTTTATAAGATTATTTTCAAACCTAAAATAGCTTGACTTGCCGTCTTTGACCAGATCTAAGTCATTTCTCAACTATGACCAAATATAAAAGAATATATATTGATATTTATGTTGCATGATTAGTACCATTAAATGAATCATGGGATATATTTTTTTCATAATAAACTTATTTGAAGATACATGAATACTGTTAATATTTTTTTATATATCCAGTTAAAAGAAGCACAGTGCAAGTGCATGCTGGGTGGCAGGCTGGCAACTGCAGTGTGAGCACACTCTCGGCTGGTAGTATTTTCGATGGCCACGCCTGGACTCACCTGGATGCAGAGACCAGCGAACGGCTCTGCCGCCTGTCCATCTGTGTCGCCGGGGCATTTTCAGACGGGAGCTTGTCTCTGTAAATTTCAGATAACAGAGCACAGATTCTAGAAAACAGAGCATTCTAGGAAGACGGCCATTTCCAGACGGGTGACGCGGTGTGGGCAGGCGTGGGAATTACTATTTTAATTAAATGCTAATTAAAAATCAATTCCTAAAATTAGAAGAGAAAAATTGGCTGTAGTACAAAATTATCCACACATGAGGCAGGAGCGGGAGGCATGCAGTCAATGGGTGCTGTGGTCAATAAGCCAAGCCTCAACCTTGCTTGCATAGCGGCCGGGTACACAGGGGATCTCTCAACAGTAGGGTTTCCTCTCCCCGCACTCCTCGCCCTTCTATGCCTCCGTCGTGGCACTAGGGTTTCCTCTCCCCGCACTCGCTGTCCGGCGTCGGTGCTGTGCGCTAGCAGCGCGGTGGTAGGCGGCCCCCGCTCTCGTGCACGGGGCATCTCCCTCGTCTGTCTCGCCGACGCTGACTAGGTCCGTATATTGCTGGAGCATATGTGATGCTTTCCTCTGTCGGTTTGTGTTAACCCAGTCTACGATAGAGGTGATTAAGCGCGGGCAAGGACATTTACATGTGGAACGATTCTAAGCTGAGGCGACGCAGCAGAGGTCCCCAGCAGCTAGCTAATAAGATCCAGATGCTGGCGACCTCGTACATGTACCCTATTTTTTATCGTCTTCTCCTCCTTTTTTTCTTTGTCTGTATGTTTTTTTTTGTTTTTATTATGTACCCTGTCACGCTTCAGATGAGATAAACAAACGTCATCCATCACACAAAAGTGCTTTTTTGGAGAGAGAAAGAGAGAGAACGAATATAAAGTATTGGTAACTTTAATTCACCAGGCGGGCAATGTACGTGTCTCCTCCTGCTGCCCTCGTTTATCCTTTATGTGGACTACCGGCTAACATTCACGATTAACTGGTGCCAAGGCATCTACTAAATACGAATATAAACTATCTGTTTCAAAATAAACGCACATTACATTTTTTGAGGAGTTAAACTCTTTTAAATTTGATTAGTTATAAAATCTAAATCTTAGTATCAATATTTGGGTCTCGAAATAAATTTATTACAAGGCACATTGCACGATCTATATAATGCCGTTTATTACACAACATAAACATTAGTATTTTAAGTATATTTGTTAAACTTTTTTTTTTAAATAACGCCTCCATAAGTAAAATGTGTATTTATGTTGGAGTGGTGGGATTACATGTGTCAGATTGATATTATTGTACATATTTTAGTTAGCACTACTAGGTACTTTCTTTAACTCCGGCTCTCACCACCGCCACCATCACTCGCTTAGATTAGAACCTTGGTTGGTTCTGCAATGTTCTAATCTAAGAGAGGAGATGTTAAACTGTTAAGTCAAACTATTTCAAACTTTACAAACCATATACTCTTTGCGTCGAAAAAAAACTATAGGATTCATACATGTCAAACTAGTATAAATTTGACTAAATTTATAGTGAATAACACTAACATTTATATCTCCAACTAGGTTTACTATGAAAATATATTTAATATAATTAATTTAATGATATTTATTTTATATTATAAATGTTAGGATATTTTTATATAATTTTTTAAATTTTTTCCACGGCATACGCATACGATACGGCGACAACTCGACAAGTTTCATGATTTTCGGAATTCGTTCGTATTTTATACAATTAAAAAACCGCTCCCACGCAAGTTGGCGGCGTTGCCCCGTGAGCATGTTGATCGAAATTTCGAGACAGTTCATGGATTTAGCCTAAATTTACACTAAGAAACAAGGATAACATTTTTTGAAAGAATGTAATCCATTATTCGATGCACCTGCACTTCAAACTTACATTTTCTAGAAAAATTCAACAAAATAAAATAAACTATAGAAATATGCCAAAAGGCAATGAAAATGTCCCAAATTTAAACATGTTGTTTGTGGTAGTGTACTAAAGCTTCAAAAAAATTGGTGGCAAAAAACAAAAAAAAAATATTTTACCGAGTGCCTAGGGTTGGCACTCGGCAAAGAGCTACTGAATTTTTTTTAAAATTCGTCGAGTGCCAGATCACGACACTCGGCGAAGAAAATTGACTTTGCCGAGTGCCGCCGATCTGGCACTCAGCAAAGCCGCCGTTTCCTTCAACCGCGCCCGGCCGACGCGCTCTCTGTCTCGCTCTCTCATTTCTCTCTCCCTCTCACCTCTCTCTCCCTCAGCCGCCGCCGCCGCACCGCGGCGCCCTGGCCCGGCCACCATGCCACCCCGCCCTGGCCACCGCGCCACTGCAGAAGAGAGGAGGAGGAGGAGGAGGCAGGAGAGAAGAGAGGAGAAGGGGAGAAGAGAGGAGGAGGGGAGAAGAGAGGAGGAGAAGGAGAAGGAGAGGAGAAGGAAGGTGCCGGCCTAGGCCCGTCGACCTTCACGCCGCTGCGGTCATCCCCGCCGTCGTCGCCGACCCTCGTTGCTGCCATTCTCGTCGCGAAGGTATGCCCTACACCTGTAGTAGTTAGTAGTAGTACTTAGTAGTGTTAGTAGTAGTTAGTAAGTAGTAGTAGTTAGTAGTTAGTAGTGTTAGTAGTAAGTAGTGATAGTAATAGTGTTAGTAGTAGTAGTGTTAGTGTTGGTAGTAGTTGTAGTGGTAGTAGTACTTGTTGTTGTACTACTTCGATACTTTCATCTGCATGGAAAGAGAACTAAAGTACATGGCTCATCTTGGTATATATATGTTTATTGGCCTTCGTGCCTATGTTTGGTATATATGTGGTTGTTGGCCATCACGCCTACGTTTCTTGTAGGTTTTGGAAACCTCCCCATGTAGGGGAGGTGCTGCCGAAATTTTCAATGGATTCTAACCTATTACCTTTTTATGTAGGAGAAGGACCCGTGGGGGGGACTCGACGAACCCGATCGTCTTCATCGGCGCCGCTGGTCTGCCTACACCGCATCGCCTCGCCACTGCACCGACACGCCACTGCCCCGGTAGCCTGACTCCACCGCCACCCTAGGTATAACCCCCTCCTCCTTTGCATGCATGTTTTATATGGTCACGTAGCCCAGTTAGACGTCTCCCGTTCGAAAGAGATACGATCGGAGGTATGCAGATCTTTGCATATTTGTGACCGTATCTCTTTCGGATTGTCCACGTATTTTGGACAGCCCGCGGATGCGTAGATGAGGTTAGTTTCCATGGTTCGCTCTGGTCTGAGACAGACTTTTGGCATCACCTCCCTGTTGTTCTCCGGATACACACTCTCCCTTGCAGGACGTGTATCGGGAGAACAGCGGGGAGGTGCTACCAAAATTCTGTCTTAGATAGGAGCGGAGCATTGAAACTGACCTCATCTACGCATCCGCGGGTGGGATTAGGACCTATCCTCACCTATTAGATGGTAGGAACGCCGTGCAGATGTAATTGCTGGTTATATTACTCGCTTACATATGTATATGCCAGAGGATGGAGAACCGTGATTGGATGTACACGGGCCACGCAAGTATGACCCCAGAATGGATGACTAAGACTAATGCTTTCTTGGAGCATTCATTTGGCGAGGCTGCTAGAGGGTCTAGTCGGATGCCGTGTCCCTGCAGCAATTGTGACAACCGTGTAAGAAAGAATAGGAAGAACGTGGGGGAAGATCTTTGCAAGTATGGATTCACGCCAAACTATACCTGCTGGATCCACCATGGTGAAACCGATCGTATTAGAGAGGAGATGGTGAGACCATGCCCCGAGGCTTTTGATGGAGATGCGGGGGTAGCAGACTAGATGGATGACTTTCAGGAGGCACGGTTCGATGAAGGATTAGAGGATGAGCTAGAGGAATCCACAAAGGCATACTACGATATGCTGTCTTCGGCACAGAAGCCCCTTCACGAAAAGACAATGGTTTCACAACTGGATGCCATTGGACGCCTAATGGCGTTCAAGTCGCAGTGTAGCATGAGTCGAGATAACTTCGATGGTATGTTGGCAGTTGTTGGATCCCTACTTCCGGAGGGTCACATTCTGCCGAAGAACTTGTACGAGTCACAGAAACTTCTTCGTGCCCTTAAGATGCCATATGAGCACATCCATGCTTGTCCGAATGGTTGCGTCCTATTTAGGAAAGATCACGAGAAAGCAACGCACTGTCCAAAGTGCAAATCCTCTAGGTATCTAGAGGTCGACACTAGTGATGGCAAGAAGGAACAGCTTGGTATCCCCGCGAAGGTCCTATGGTACCTTCCTGTCATACCGAGGATCCAACGGCTGTACATGATAGAGGAGTCCGCAAAACATATGACATGGCACAAACATGGCAAAAGATACAATGCTAACAAGATGGTACACCCATCGGATGGCGATGCATGGACCCATTTAGATGGCATACATCATGGTAAAGCTGAGGAGGCTCAGAATGTACGTGTAGTGCTGGCAACAGATGGGTTCAACCCCTATGGATTGCTGGCAGCCCCGTACACTTGTTGGCCCATGTTCGTGATCCCCCTCAATCTCTCCCCCCCGGCGTCATGTTTCAACCCAAGAACGTATTCTTGTCACTGATAATTCCTGGACACCCGGGGAACAAGATGGGTTTGTTCATGGAGCCTCTCATTGATGAATTGATCCTTGCTTGGGAAAAGGGGGTACTGACATACGACTGAGCTACAAAGAAGAACTTCACAATGCATGTGTGGTACCACTACTCCTTGCATGACTTCCTGGCGTATGGCATATTCTGTGCGTGGTGTGTTCACGGGAAGTTCCCATGCCCAATATGCAAGACAACTGTGAGGTTCACTTGGCTGAAGAGGGGTGGCAAGTTTTCTTCGTTTGACCAACATTGTCAATTCCTCCCTCTTGACCATCCATTCAGACGAGACGTCAAGAACTTCAGGAAAGGGGTTCAAGTCACCGACCCTACACCTCAGATGATGACCGATGCCGAGGTCCGTGCTGAGATAGAGGCTCTCAAAGATGATAAAGAGAAAGGTGGTTTTATTAGATATGGTGAGGAACACCAGTGGACTCATAAATCGGGCTTGACTAGGCTCCCCTATTTCAATGACCTTCTTGTTCCACACAACATTGATGTAATGCACACAGAAAAGAATATCGCCGAGGCGCTTTTTGCAACACTCATGGACATTCCTGATAAGTCAAAGGACAACGTTAAGGCTAGACTAGACCTGGCAACGATGTGCGATAGGCCAAAGCAAGTGATGAAGCCTCCCACGCTCGGCAAGAAATGGAGAAGGACTTCGGTCGATTTCGTCTTGAAAAAGGACCAAAGGAAGGAAGTACTGTAGTGGATCCAGACGTTAATGTTCCCTGATGGGCATGCGGCGAATTTGAGTAGGGGAGTGAACTTGTCCACTATGCGAGTCTTAGGGATGAAGAGTCATGACTACAACATATGGATTGAGCGGCTCCGTCCTGCGATGACCCGGGGATACGTCCCTAAGCATGTGTGGCGCGTGCTGGCAGAGTTGAGCTATTTCTTCCGCCAGCTTTGTGCCAAGGAGTTATCTCAGGGCGTGATTGATGACTTGGAGAAAGTGGCACCTGTGTTGCTCTGCAAGTTGGAGAAGATCTTCCCACCCGGCTTCTTCCTGGCGATGCAGCATCTGATTTTGCACCTACCGTACGAGGCACGAATGGGGGGGGCCCGTGCAGGCCTGTTGGTGCTATACAATTGAGAGATGTCTAAAGATTCTTCGGAAAAAGTGTAGAAATAAAGCCAAAATTGAGGCTTCTGTGGCAAAGGCATTCATTCTGTAGGAGGTGTCAAACTTCACAACAGCATACTATAAGGATGGCCTTCCTAGCATGCACAATCGTCCCCCTCGTTACAACGCGGATGAGAGTTCATCGAACCTCAGCCTTTTCAAAGGGCAACTCGGAAAGGCAAGCGCATCGGGCACCAAGACCTTACGACATGATGAGTGGTGCACTATCATGCTGTATGTGTTGTTGAACCTTGATGAAGTGAAGCCTTATGTGCAGTAAGTTCTCAATGAGCTTGTTACATACGCCCTTGTCACTATCCTCCATCTATCAAACCCCCTTATCTCTTGTTTTTTCAGGGAATTTCTGAAAAAATACTAGAGAGGGAATAGGGCTCCTTCCCCTCAAGAAGAAGATAGTCTTCTCAAAGATGGTGTGCCCGATTTTCATATCCTGGTTCGATACGAAGGTACCGTCCAATTTACGTCATTCAATCTTTGACATCCCACTTTGCTCCTACGAGCGAGTAATGTAACGATCTATCCAGCCTCACCTTGCAGGGCCGCAAGGATGCGGAAATGGATGCTGAGTTGAAAGGGCTCGCCAAAGGCTTCGCCTACAAGGTCAAGTCATTCACCGTTTATGATGTGAATGGCTATCGCTTTCACACAAGAAACTACGAGCGGAGTCGGCCCAATCGGAAAACCATGAATATCGGAGTTCGTACGCCCGGCACCGATGAGCGCGACTACTACGGCATAGTAGAAGAAATATACGAGCTCAATTTTGAGTGTCACAAAGCTCCTAATCAAGTCGTATTCAAATGCCATTGGTTCGATCCTAATGTCACGAGAACAGCCCCTGAGATTGGACAAGTCGAAATTCGATAGGATTCTGTCTATCAAGGAGAGGATGTCTATATTGTGGCTCAACAGGCCATGCAAGTTTATTATCTCCCATGTGCATGCCAAAAAGACCCCAATCTTATCGGTTGGTACCTTGTGCAGTTGGTATCGCCGCACGGTAAACTGCCTGTCCCAAACGATGAGGATTACAACTTTGACCCAAACACATGGGAGTTCTATCAACTAGAGGGGCTAGAAGGGAGGTTTGACATAGACATGTTTTTGCTGATGGGCATGAAAGTAGACAATGACATTGATCAGGACGATGGAGATGAGGACGGCGGAGAAGGGGTGCAAAATGCTAAGGACTTACAAATGCTTGAGCGATTACAGTTAGGCAATGACAATGATGACAACGATGGAGATGAGCCCGATTTACCCGACAATATTGATAGTGATGACGCCACCTATGATCCAGTCGCTGCTGATCGTGAAGAATATTTCTAATTCATGTAATACTATATTATTATTATTATTGCAATTATGTTCGTTCATTTTGCATCTCTTTATAAGTACTTGTAATTTAACTGTGCTAATTGGTTTACTCTTTGAAATTGTAGGCACTCGACAAAATGCCAGGCGGAAGGCAGGCCCATTGGGGGGTCAACTCCCTCTACATGAGGGAGCGCTCACCACCCAACGCTGAGGAGGACCCCTTGCCGGAGCCGTCGACGAGGAGGACGAGGAGCGGCCGCCCCCATGGTCGTCCGAGGATGAGGGTGCAGCTGGCTGCCACCCCATCAGTGGACGAGGACGACCAGGCGGTGGGCCTGCACATAGGAGGGGGTGGCACTTCCTCTGACTTGTCGGACCACGGGGAGGCGGCGATAGCGACACTAGGGGGTTCCACTAGCACTGCCTCTGGCTCTACCTCGTCGGGAGTCTACTTGCGCGGGCCCTCGCAGCTCCCGGCGTGGCCAATCTCACTTCACCGGCGCCCGGTGATTCGACCCAGCGGCGACAAGTAAGTATTATTTCACTACTATTTCATATGACATGTTGAAAATCGAACTAGAGACTAACAATTCTTCTTAATGACTCTTGTAGCAACAGGGAAGTTGTGTCCGGAACAGGCCGGCACATCAATGGCACCCTGGGCCTTCTGATTCGGCAGCACTACCCTAGCATGGTCACCTACGCCTCGGTGACTTCGCCTCCTGGACGTGGGACCACTTCTACGCCGTCGAGGACAGCAAGTTCGGCATCGTTGTGGCGCGGATCAAGGCCGAGTTCTGGGTGAGTCTTCATCGCACTAAATTGGTCAATACTATGCATTCATTGGTCGTTCTTGAAATAATGAAACGATACATGATGTCTATATGCAGGACTTCTTCAGGTGCGACGAAGGGTTTGAGGACCAGGCGGCGCGAGTGCAGGACAAGGTCTGTAGGTCCCGACTCTCGGACCTGTACCACGAGACGCGGCTCCAGTGCATCATCAACTACAGCGTTGACGTCCTTAGTCAGGTGGTGAGGAAGGCCGATGCCAGGACCAGGACGCTCACCAAGGAGCAGTAGCCCTTGGTAAGTACAAAACATTAATACTGACTCCTTCCATGAAGAATAGGTAGGCTTTATTTCATCTTCTGACATATCAATAACTTGATGTCATGTAGCAATGTCCTGATTGGTGCGCCAGGCACCGCCTCTGCTGGGAGGCCATTGTGGACAGGTGGCTCTCAGAGGAGTGGGCGGAGAAGCACAACATCCGTCGGGACTGCCGCCTGCAGATGGGTGGGGCGCCACACCACCAAGGCAACCAGAGCCTCAGCGTGTACGCCCAGACATGGGTAATCTTCTTTGTGTTTTCATCTTTATTTATTTATTCTAACGCTCAATTCTCATTATTTGTAATCATCTTTGTATTTTTCTCGCAGTCCCAGGCACACCAAGGCCAGGAATGCAACGAGTTTATGGCGTACGCCCTAGCACACAAGGGCAAGGCGACGGCCCCGGAAGTCACCTACAACCCGGTAGATGGGTCCGAGGCGTACACTAGCGCGAGCGTCCACAACAAGCTTAGCGAGTACATCTCGGCGGCCCGTGAGCACCATGGGGAGGACTTCGATCCGGCCACCCAGCCCCTGAACACAGACCTCTTGATGAGGCTAGGAGGAGGGAAGCAGCATGGCCGGTACTGGATGGCGGACAACACAGTCGACTCCGCCTCTGTTCCCAACCTCGTCGAGATTCGAGCAAGGAGCACGAGCTCCTCCCTCCCCATACGCTCTCGGCAACAGAGCTCACAGCAGCAGATGGCAGAACTCCAGGTTAGTACTATTTTATTTGTCGTTCATTGCTTTTATACATCTACCTTGCCTTTGCATTGTTTAAACATTGCGGGTGGAATGTTGCAGGCCGACTTGCGGAGGTTGGAGGCCTAGCAGGTGGCCCAGGCGGAGGCCCATCGGCTGCAGATGGAGGCTGTACAAGCCCAGAGGGCAGCCGAGACGCAGAGGCTGCAGGACATGTTCAGTTTCATGGCGAGCCTTCAGACCTTGCCAGGTGTGGTCGTGCCCCAGTCGCTGCTCGCTCCAGTTGTGGCTCCTCCTCCTCCTGTAGGGACTCCGGTGAGTATATATGGTTGTTTATTCCTTTAGCTTGAGCGGCCCTCCTATAGATACTCATAAATTCGCTTCTCCTTTGTGCAGCAACAGTCGGCGGGTTCAAACCCGACTCCTCAAGGTGGCCCTTCTCCACAGGCCGGGTGGACAACTGGCCCTCCTCAAGGTGGCAGTTCACACTCTGGGTGGGGAGGCTGGCAGTAGGTACCGTTTATTTGTTTTTTTTCATGTTGCATGGACTTGTGTTAGACTTAGCCTTATGTTAAACTACTACTAGAGACATATATATATTGTGATGAATATTGTCATGGATGATGCGAATGTATGATGGATTATGGACAATGAATTTGTATGTGATGTATTATGGATGGTGGATGTGTATGTGATGGGTTATGGATGTGTATGTGATGGAATATGGATGTGTATGTGATATATCCTATGCTGTATGTTGATATATATGTGATTTCTTTGCTTGCGCTGATGGAAAGCAAAAAACAAAAAAAAGCATTTTTCCCTCTTTGCCGAGTGCCACACTCGGCAAAGAGGGTTTTGCCGAGTGCTGTGACCATGAGACTCGGAAAGCTGGGAACTAGAGACCCAATTTCTCAGCTTTGCCAAGTGCCAGAGCCATGGCACTCGGCAAAGATTTTTTTTAAAAAAAGAAAAAATTCTTTGCCGAGTGCCGCTGAGGTGGCACTCGGCAAAGAGGTCGTCAGAGTTGACGTCGGTTTTTTTTGCCGAGTGCTGACGTGACACTCGGCAAAGGCTTTACCGAGTGCCCGATATGTGGCACTCGGCAAAGAAACCTTTGCCGACGGGTTCTTTGCCGAGTGCGGCACTCGGCAAAGCCTTTACCGAGTGCGGCACTCGGCAAAGCCTTTATCGAGTGTATTTCGGGCTTTGCCGAGTGCCGCAGGCACTCGACAAATTGCCGGTTTCCAGTAGTGCTAGCTTGCTCATGTGTACAGTACATTAGCAGTACATATCGTCATGTCAAGGCCATTGCAGCGGCTAGTGGCGGATTCAGAACAGGATTGAAGGGGCTGGTCTCTTCTTCTTCATCTCTCTATTTTTCTTGTTTACTCCACCTCTTCTTCTCCCTCATCTTCCCCATATTTTCATTTGATGCATCAGCTGTAGGGGGGCTAAGCCCCCCAGTAGATCCGCCCCTGGCAGCGGCTGCATTACTTGATGGATTGAGGGTACTTGTACATTGCTGGAGCATATGTGATGCTTTCCTCTGTCGGTTTGTGTTAACCCAGTCTACGATAGAGGTGATTAAGCGCGGGCAAGGACATTGCAAGCGTTCGTACATGTGGAACGATTCTAAGCTGAGGCGACGCAGCAGAGGTCCCCCGCAGCTAGCTAATAAGATCCAGATGCTGGCGACCTCGTACATGTACCCTATTTTTTATCGTCTTCTCCTCCTTTTTTTTGTCTGTATGTTTTTTTGTTTTTATTATGTACCCTGTCACGCTTCCGATGAGATAAACAAACATCATCCATCACACAAAAGTGCTTTTTTTGGAGAGAGAAAGAGAGAGAACGAATATAAAGTATTGGTAACTTTAATTCACCAGGCGGGTAATGTACGTGTCTCCTCCTGCTGCCCTCGTTTATCCTTTATGTGGACTACCGGCTAACATTCACGATTAACTGGTGCCAAGGCATCTACTAAATACGAATATAAACTATCCGTTTCAAAATAAACGCACATTACATTTTTTGAGGAGTTAAACTCTTTTAAATTTGATTAGTTGTAAAATATAAATCTTAGTATCAATATTTGGGTCTCGAAATAAATTTATTACAAGGCACATTCCACGATCTATATAATGTCGTTTATTACACAACGTAAACATTGGTATTTTAAGTATATTTGTTAATCTTTTTTTTAAATAACGCCTCCATAAGTAAAATGTGTATTTATGTTGGAGCGGTGGGATTACATGTGTCAGATTGATATTATTGTACATATTTTAGTTAGCACTACTAGCACTGGTGCAGCAAGGCTTTTTGCTCCCGGTTGGAAAACCCCTTTAGTCCTGGTTTCCCAACAGGGAGCACCAATCCGGGACTAAAGATACCCTCTAAAGAGAGACCTTTAGTCCCGGTTGGAAACACCAATCGGGAGTAAAGAAAGCCTCCAGGCCTAGTCCCTCTCGTTTTTTCCTTTTTCTGATTTTTATTTTTGGTTTCTTTTTTCATTTAATGATTAGTTTTGATATTAAAATACATTTTCGAATACGCTGCTAATAGTAATATATATGTGTACTTCGCACGCGTAAGTTTTCGTTCGAACTTTGTACATAAATAACAAACGAATATACGCGTACATGCATATATATATGATGATCATATATATACACACGTTATTTTATGTACATATAATATGTGCATATATATATTATAAAGGTTTGATATATAAATTGTTTATGTCCTTAGCAATTCACTCCTCTAGATTTGGCATCCATGTTTCGTTCGGGTCATTGTAGAACTCGCCGTTGGGGTTGATGACCTGGTCATTTAGAAATCCTGCTATAGTCTCTCGAATTGCTTTAAGTTGGTCAAGTCGTATGACTCTTTCCCTCAACCATTCAGTCTTCAATAAAAGTTAAAGGAAAAAGTATTAATATATATATACATGTATGTGTATTGCTCATGTAATTACTTATACAAATGAGAGCAATAAAGAAATTGTAAATATACGATCGAAATAATATAAAGGAAAAAGTATTTATATACGTACTTTGAGTTGCTCTTCAGGAGTTCTCTTTGAGTACGCCATGATGAACTCACAAACATAGTATCCACAGTAGTTGTGACCCTGCTTCTGCCTTAGAACCCACTTTTACGACAAAAAAATCAATTAGGGTGAATTGAAATCATCATATGGTGTTAATTGAATATAAATGTGTAGTTATAGTACTTACTTTGTGTGCGATTACACCCTGTGGCGCTTTGCAATGTTTCATTTTTTGTTCCTCAATAAACCTTTTTCAAACCCTGCTCCCAATAAAATAAAAAAATAATTTAACCTTTAATAATTGTTGAGAGATCGGCGCCATTATATATATATATATGTTGTTATAGAGAAACTAAATTAATTATCCTTGTACAATATCTATCATGTCTTCATACTCCGTTTGCGGTTTTCTCAACGAGTCTAAGATTTTCAATCTACTATTGGCCATATCGATGACCATCAATATCCAGTGATTACTGCATAAACATATATATATATATATATATATATATATGTGTGTGTGTGTGTGTGTGTGTGTGTGTGTGTGTGTGTGTGTGTGAGAGAGAGAGAGAGAGGTAACTAGCTAGTAAGGAAATATTGATGTCCCCATATATATGATCGACATTAATTACTTATAATAACACTCATTTGAAGTTGTAGGGAAGAGTATCTCCTTCTTGTCGCGTTGGTTCACTAAAAAATTCATGAGATTTCTCTTAGGTTGAGGCTTATAATCCTTCGGGGGGTTAGGGTGTTTGTATACGACATACGGATCAACGAACCCAACATCATTATCCTTTCTCTTTCTAAGTTCTGTCATCTCATATCTGCATACATGAAAATTGTGAATATATATATTGTGAATATATAATAAAGAAATTGTGAATATAGTAGAAAATAATCACACTTACAGACAATAGCAGCTAATGAGACTTTTGTCGAGAGAGTCCAGGTGGCATAGTTGGTGTAATTCTGGAAGCTCGACATAGATAATGTCATTGCCACGGAAGTAATGGTGGTTTCTAATTCTGACAGAAAGATAGATTTGTCCCGCATCAGACGACGACATGTACCACCCGTTTAGCAGGTACATTTGCGTACCCAGTTCACCTAATTTCTCTGGGTTGTATAGACTCTAGCCTGATACAAATTTCTTGTAAGGATCCACTTCCGGAGCAGATGGTCCTTCAACGAGCACTTCGGCAAGGTTCAAACCAGTGTCCTCATACAACCGAAGAAACGACTCATATACAACAACAGGGCGGCGTTGCTCCGCATATACAACAACGGGGCGATGTTGCTCCGCATACAACACAATGAGGCGGCGTTGCTCCACATACAACACAACAAGGCAGCATTGCTCCGCATACAACACAATGAGGCAGCGCTGCTCCGCAAACAAAACAACGAGGCGGCGTTGCTCCACATACAACACAACGACGGCGTTGCTCCGCATACAACACAACGAGGCATTCCTCTGCATATATCACATACAAACACATATCGACGTACGTAGGGGTCGGCGGTGATGGGCGTCCGGAGGCGGTGATGACGAGGGCGGTGTCGGTGGCTAGGCTAGGTGGTGGCGCGAGCGTCGTGGCCGGCCAGGCCGGGGTGGAGTCGTCAGGGCCGCGCGCGCGGCGTCAGTGGCGGCTGGCATCGGGCGCCAAGGGCGGCGTGGCGTCAGGGGCGGCATGGCGTTGGGCGTCAGGGGCGGCGTTAGGGGCGTGGCGTGGCGTTAGGGGCGGCGTGGCGTCGGGGCCGAGCGTCGGGGCGGTGGGGCATCGGGGCGCCGGGCCGGGGTGGTCGGGGGGTGGTGCGTCGGCGAGCGCGCTTAGTCGGGGCATGCGATGTCGGGGCGATGGGGCGTCGGTGTGCGTGCGGGCGCTCACGAGGTGCGGCGTCGATGGTGGATCGGACGAGCGGCGGCGGGTCTGTTAGGGCTTGGCTCGGCAGTGGGGAGGAGGAAGAAGAGGGGCCAGGGCGGGCGCAGAGGCTATATAAGTTAGAGGACCTTTAGTCCTAGGCGCCACCACCAGCCGGGACTAAAGGCCCTTTAGTCCCGGGCCCTGTTAAAGCCCGAGACACCTTTAGTCCCGGCTGGTGGTGGCGCCCGGAACTAAAGATAATCTTTAGTCCCGGCTGGTGGTGGCGCCCGGGACTAAAGGTTTTTGGTGGGCAGCCAAACTGCACTTTCGCTGCCCGCCAATTCATTAGGATTTTAATATATTTCTTTTTACACAAATGATAAAAGGATAGTTAATTGCACAGAAAATTAAATAAAAGACATAAAAATATTTTTAAAAAATATAGATTCTATTTTGCTTTATTGCACACAGGAAAATTATGTGACCTAAAGTTTTAATTTTTTAACAAGTTTTAAAACACAATATAGTGTTTAAATTACTATTTCGATAATGCAAAAATATAGTGTTTAATTAAATTCAGAAAAACTCTTGTGTTTCGACTGGAAATTTATTTTTACATTATTTGAACGTGACATAATCCCACCATCAAACATAAATTTGTTTTCACATCATTTGAACGTGACATAATCCCAACATCAAACATAAATTTATTTTCACATCATTTCAATGTGATATAATTCAACATCAAACATAAATTCACAATTATTACATAATATCTCTAATACACACTATTAAACATCAATATATATATATCAAGCGAGCACAGTAATGAACTTCTTCTTGACGTATGTCCCTTGGTTATGATCGCGCCATAACCATGGAGTGTCCTCATCGTTTAGCTGGATGCTAGGGTCTTTGTTCACTGTGAAGGGTGAAATTCGGTCATCCTTTTCATAATCTTCTGACATGTCTGACTTGTCTTCGATTCCGACGATGTTTCTTTTTCCTGAAAGAACTATGTGGCGCTTTGGCTCATCATTGATTGGGTGGTTGTCGTTTTTCCCTCTCTTCGGTTTTGTAGACATGTCCTTGACATAGAACACCTGAGTCACATCCTTCGCAAGGACAAACGGTTCGCCTTTGTACCCAATATTGTTGAGGTCCACTGTTGTCATTCCAATCGTCTTTACCCACTGGCACTTGAACAAAGGTACCTTAAAATGAGATGCATAGTCTAGTTCTCATATATCCTCTATGTGGCCATAGTATGTTTGCTTGTTCCCACTAGGGTCGGTGGCATCTATGCGAACACCACTGTTCTGGTTGGTGCTCTTTTTATCTTATGCTACTGTGTAAAATGTATTCCCATTTGTCTCGTACCCTTTGTATGTGAGGATATGCCACAATGGCTGCTTAGCCAACAAATACAGCTCCTCATCAATACTCTCATCACCCTAACATTCTTTTCGCAACCAGTTGCTGAAAGTTTCCATGTGCTGACGCGTAATCCATGCTTCAGACTTCCCTGAGAACTCAGATCGGAGGAGGTTCTTGTGTGTCTCGATATACGGATCTACCAAGGAGGAGTTCTATAGAACTGTGTAGTGTGCTTTATTGAAATAATCATCACCCTTACCAATATATGTTTTCTTCCCTAGTATCCCCTTTCCACTTAGTCTCCCCTCGTGTCGTGATTCAGGAACACCAATCGGGTTAATATCAGAAATGAAGTCAACACAGAACTCAATAACCTCCTCTGTTCCATAGCCCTTGGTGATGCTTCCTTCTGGCCGAGCACGGTTGTGAATATATTTCTTCAGGATTCCCATAAACCTCTCAAAGGGGAACATGTTGTGTAGTAACACAGGACCGAGAATAGTAATCTTCTTGACCAGATGAACTAGGAGGTGTGTCATGATATCAAAGAAGGAAGAAGGGAACACCAACTCAAAGCTGACAAGACATTGAACCACATTATTCTGTAGTTTCGCTAGATCCATTGGATCGATTGCCTTCTGAGAAATTGCATTGAGGAATGCACATAGCTTCACGGTGGCTAGAAGTACATTTGGTGGTAGAATTCCTCTTAATCCAACTGGAAGCAATTGAGTCATGAGCACGTGGCAGTCATGGGACTTTAAGTGTCTAAATTTCTTCTCTGGCACATTTATTATACCCTTTATATTCGAGGAGAATCCAGACGGTACCTTAATGCTATCTAGGCATTCAAACAAGCTGTCCTTCTCTTCTTTGCTAAGAGTGTAGCTGGCAGGACTTAAGTACTGGCGTCCATCATCTGTCTTCTCTGGATGCAGGTTGTCTCGTTCTTTCAAACACCGTAGGTCCTGTCGTGCTTCAATTGTGTCCTTAGGCTTCCCATACATGCCCATGAAGCCTAGCAGGTTCACACAAAGATTCTTCGTCAGGTGCATCACGTCGATCGCGTTGTGGACCTCTACGACTTGCCAATAGGGCAGCTCCCAAAATATGGACTTCTTCTTCCACATAGGTGTGTGACTGTTGGCGTCCTTCGAAACAGGTTAGCTGCCAGGTCCCTTTCCAAATATTACTTTCACATCATTGACCATATCAAGGACGTCATCACCAGTTCGGTTGCAAGGCTTGGTCTGGTGGTCTGCCTTACCTTTAAAATGCTTGCCTTTCTTTCTTACGGGGTGATTTGCAGGAAGAAATCGTCGATGCCCAAGGTACACGACCTTGCGACACTTTTTCAAGAATATACCTTTCATGTCACTGAAACAGTGCGTGCATGCATTATATCCCTTGTTTGATTATCCTGAAAGATTACTTAGAGCTGGTCAATCATTGATTGTTACGAACAACAATGCTCGCAGGTCAAAGTGCTCCTGCTTGTGCTAATCCCACATGCGTACACCTGGCTTGTTCCACAAAAGTAGAAGTTCTTCAACTAGTGGCCTCAGGTACACATCGATGTCGTTGTCAGGTTGCTTTGGGCCTTGGATGAGCACCGGCATCATAATAAACTTACGCTTCATGCATAACCAGGGAGGAAGGTTGTAGATACATAGAGTAACAGGCCAAGTGCTGTGACTACTACTCTGCTCCCCGAAAGGATTCATACCATCTGTACTTAAAGCAAACCTTAAGTTTCTTGCGTCACTTGCAAACTCGGGGAATTCTCTATCGATTGCTCTCCACTAGGACCCATCAGCAGGGTGTCTCAACATATTGTCTACCTTACGATCTTCTTTGTGCCATCGCAACAACTTTGCATGGTCTCTATTTCTAAAAAGACATTTCAAGCGTGGTATTATAGAAGCATACCACATAACCTTGGCAGGGATTTTCTTCTTGGGATATTCGCCCTCAACATCACCAGGGTCATTTCGCCTGATCTTATACCACGACGCGTGACATACAGGGCATGCATCCAACTTCTCGTACTCCGTGCCACGGTAGAGGATGCAGTCATTAGGACATGCATGTACCTTCTGGATTTCTAATCCTAAAGGGCAGACTATCTGTTTTGCTTCGTACGTAGTGCTGGGCAGTTCGTTATCCTTCGGAAGCATCTTCTTTTGGATTTTTAGTAACTCCACGAATCCCTTGTCAGATACACCATTCTTTGCCTTCCATTGCAGCAATTCCAATGTGGTACCTAACTTTTTCTGCCCCACATCACAAGTTGGGTATAGCAATTTCTTGTGATCCTCTAGCATGCAGTCGAACTTGATCTTCTCCTTTTCACTTTCGCATTCTCTTTGTGCATCACGAATGGCCTGACCAAGATCATCAGCGGGCTCCTCCTCTGCCCCTACCTCTTCTTCAACGGGCTTCTCCTCTGCCCCCACCTCTTCTTCAGCGGGCTTCTCCTTTGCCCCCACCTCTTCTTCAGCTTCCCCCATTGCAGTATCATTGAAGGCACCATATTCAGCAAAAATGTCATCATCGCCCCATTGTTCTTCTTCACCTTCTTCCATTACAACTCCGGTTTCTCCGTGCTTCGTCCAACAAATATAGTTTGGCATGAAATCCGACTTGAACAAGTGTGAATGAAGAGTCTTTAAGTTAGCATATTCCATCGTATTCTTACATACGGCACATGGGCAGCACATGAAACCATCGCGTTTGTTTGCCTCGGCCGCACGTAACAAAGAATGCACGCCGTCCATGAACTCTTGGGAGCGACGATCAGCATTGTACATCCAATGCCGACTCATCTGCATTACATGACATAAATACTGTATTAAAACCTAGAACATAATTAGTTAATTATACAACATACATACCACCACAAAAGCTATAAATTTAAGAAAGCCTTGCTACAATGTAGACAATTTCAACTACCACTAAAAACACTAAAGCTAAAATACACTTCAGCAGCACAAGGATTTCGCGACCAATCCCAACTAAAACAGACAGATCCCCCATTTGTTCAATATCTTTGGGCTTCTTCGGCTGGATCACTACCACATTAGCCGCCATATCTGCCTGTTGTGTAAGATATTTTTGTACGAGTTCAACATACTCTTCCTCCCAGTAGAAGCCTGAACATCCAGTGCCATCCCACTGAAATTAAAATAGAAAATTAGAACTTTAATTACAACCATCATGAAAATAGGTATAAACTAACCATAGTCATTAAATACGATAAAATAACTCACATTGCGATCCGGACACTTGTAGAAAATGCGACCCTTGTTGGGACCCTCCTTCTTCACTCGGTACTCCATCACAATCTTCGTCTCATCACAACACTTGCCGCATGCAATGAGTGGGAGGCCCGGCCTAAGTCGCTTTAGAAACCCATGAGAGGCCGAGGACCCAGAAGCAGTTGCCATCTACTCTCTATACTCATTTTTAATACACTATAAATTTCTCATTTTATAAACAAATAAAATTAAAAAAACTCTAAAATTCTCTATATCTCTAAACAATGAAGTGTGCTATGCATGTTACAAATGAACGGTGAATACTAGTTTTTAATAGCTACTTTAACCTTCCTTCATGTAAATATGCAAGCTTGAAGTGATTTTGAGCTCAAATTGCTTACAAATAAAAAAACCACAATAAAGAATCATATATATATAGTGAACAAAATGAGATAAGACAATGGTGAAACATGAGAGTATGAAGTTGGTAACCTTTAGAACCGAAGAATCGACGGAGGAATCGAAGAAATCGATAGAGGAATCGAAGAATGGATGGAGAAAGAGCAAGAACACTGCTTAAATTTGAACTGAAGCTCTCGGGCAGGCTCGGGGAGGAAGAAGACGGCCAGCAGGATTTATAGGGGGGGGGCCTTTAGTCCCGGTTGGTGGATCCAACCGGGACTAAATGTCACTTTCCAGTTCCAGGCCACGCCACTAGCCAGGACAAGAGCTTTACTCCCGGTTGGAGCCACCAACCGGGACTAAAGGTCTCTCTAGTCCCGAGCGCAATATTTCCCAGGACTAGAGCCTGATTTGGCCCTTGGATCAAAGGTCTGTTCTCTACTAGTGTAGGTACTTTCTTTAACTCCGGCTCTCACCACCGCCACCATCACTCGCTTAGATTAGAACCTTGGTTGGTTCTGCAATGTTCTAATCTAAGAGAGGAGATGTTAACCGTTACTGAAATGTTAAGTCAAACTATTTCAAACTTTACAAACCATATACTCTTTGCGTCAAAAAAAAAAATAACTATAGGATTCATGCATGTCAAACTAGTATAAATTTGACTAAATTTACAGTGAATAACACTAACATTTATATCTCCAACTAGGTTTACTACGAGAATATATTTAATATAATTAATTTAATAATATTTATTTTATATTATAAATGTTAGGATATTTTTATACAATTTTTTAAACCATTTGACTCCTCGATGAGTGAGAATCACATCACTAAAATGCCAAACACCCTACTAAAGTTTAGGAGTCACTAAAGTTCGGTGGCTTTTAGTCACCAAAGGGTAGTTAAAAGTGACTACAATGTACATGGAACAGCTGCTTCAGTGGTTAGAATGGGGTCACTAAACTTTAGAAGAGGAGCCACTAAACCTTAGTGGGTGACGTGCCCTCAGCCATCGGATCCGAATCGGATCCCGGCCGGCATTTGTTAGTAAAGCACTGACAGCCTCCCATTCGTCCGTCGATGCACATGCTTCTCTCGAATCGTCGCCAGGCATATCCGATCGATCTGCAGGCCTGCCCGAGTGAGTGGTGACGTGGCGTGAACCCTACCCGTATGTGTCCGTGACGATAAATCCGGCTGCGGGGCCGGCCGGGGAACACGGACAGACCCACGGGAAATACAAACACGCTTCCTTCCACGGCGCTCCCTTGGCGTTTCCTCCGTCCAGTCCACTCCACGATCGATGGGAATGGCGAATGCATGGAGCCGTCAGTCCGTGCCATGACTTGCGGCTTAATTAAATCGAGAGTTGCATTGACATAAGTACTCTTCCTACTAGCCGGCCAGCCCGGTGCTCACTGTTGACACGTCGTCTACAGTCAGTCTCACAATCGCCTCGTGTGTATGTAGGCAATAATGGGCGTTGTGCATGTCATATGGTTGCGCGGTGGCAACAACAGCAAGATCACTAGTGTGCACTGGCCGGCGTTGGAGCCCAGGCGAGCGTCCAGAGTCGCCGGGGTCCATCTAGGTCCGTCACTGCCCAAAATGGAAAACGAATGCACGTAGTAAGAAGATTACTCCGGCCACATAATTTACATTAGTGCGTATATATAATACCCCATATATATGTATATCTAGAAAATAACATGCAGACAAATGGCACTCAAGTTCGATGAGAAGATGTGCCTACATCTATCGTCGATCGAGTTTCACTTTGATTTGAGGCGGTGGTACACCTCTGGTGTTACGAGCTCGCTAAGCATCGAGATTATGGTCTGAGAGATAGATCTAATAATATAGTGAGTTCGTTTACTTAGCGTAAAGAGGTGGTGATGAAAACTCATAACAAAAAGAATAGAATGAGTTTTGTTAATTGTTGGCATAAAAATAATTTCTATGAACAACCGCAAATTATAACCAGAGTATAGTGTGGAAATAAAGATTTGAGGGCAAGTTACGTAGCTGGGCATGCAATTTTAAATCTTGAAGAATAATAATGTCAGCTAGTATTTTTGGGAAGCTCAGAATTCGAATTGAAATTAAATTCACTCTTCACGGTTAAGTCGGCAAACAAACGATTATGTTTAAAGTGCTATCTTTGGTGAATTATATAGTGGAACATACTTAAATAGTGCTTTAATATTATGTTTCTATGAGTTAGTACGAAATATGGACTAGGTCATGGTATGTTAGTTAGTTAAAATTAACAAGGTTTAGACCCTTTGAAAATTACGGCTAAAGTGTTAAAAGTTGTAGATCAAACTGAACCCTTAACGTTTCTAAATCGAAAATGATAGACGATGTCGTTTTTTGCATTTAAATTCCAACAAAATTGGTTAAGCGACACACCTTTGTTTTTGCACGATTGGGTGCATAGAGGTGTGAACTTGAGCGTGGTAAAGGTGGTGGTTGCGTTTGAGTTGCGACGTTCACGCAAGTAGTGTCCGAACTACGTCAGAGCGCGTTTTGGCTATGTCATTGCCGCTCTGTTCGTGAACTGCCATTCAGCGCGACAAACCTACCTTGGCGCCTCTCCAATTTCCTCTCGGGGCATCCAGTCGCGACGGCATTTGCTTCGTTAGCCAGTCGACAGTGCCAATTTGGGGTTCGTGGACTCGTGGAGTTTTTGGCGTTTCCTCCGTCCAGTCCACTCCACGATCGATAGAGTATCATCTCGGTGTTACAGAATAAGACGCGCGATGGGAATGGCGAATGCATGCATCCGTCAGTCCGTGCCATGACTTGCGGCTTAATTAAGTTGAGAGTTGCATTGACATAACTCTTCCTACTAGCCGGCCAGCCCGGTGCTCACTGTTGACACGTCGTCTACAGTCAGTCTCACAATCGCCTCGTGTGTATGTAGGCAGAGGCATCATCACCTTTTGCTAGCTAGCAGCTTGCCAACAATGGGCGTTGTGCATGTCATATGGTTGCGCGGTGGCAGCAACAGCAAGATCACTAGTGTGCACTGGCCGGCGTTGGAGCCCAGGCGAGCGTCCAGAGTCGCCGGGGTCGATCGAGGTCCGTCACTGCCCAAAATGGAAAACGAATGTACGTAGTAAGAATATTACTCCGGCCGCATAATTTACATTAGTGCGTATATATAATATCCCATATATGTATATCTAGAAAATAACATGAAGACAAATGGCACTCAAGTTCGATGAGAGGACGTGCCTACATCTATCGTCGATCGAGTTTCACTTTGATTTGAGGTGGCGGTACATATGAGCTCGCTAAGCACCGAGATTATGGCATGAGAGATAGATCTAATAATATAGTGAGTTCGTTTACTTAGCGTAAAGAGGTGGTGATGAAAACTCCTAACAAAAAGAATAGAATGAGTTTTGTTAATTGTTGGCATGAAAATAATTTCTATGAACAACCGCAAATTATAACCGGAGTATAGTGTGGAAATAAAGATTTGAGGGCAAGTTACGTAGCTGGGCATGTAATTTTAAATCTTGGAGAATAATAATGTCAGCTAGTATTTTTGGGAAGTTCAGAATTCGAATTGAAATTAAATTCACTCTTCACGGTTAAGTCGGCAAACAAACGATTATGTTTAAAGTGCTATCTTTGGTGAATTATATAGTGGAACATACTTAAATAGTGCTTTAATATTTTGTTTCTACGAGTTAGTACGAAATATGGACTAGGTCATGGTATGTTAGTTAGTTAAAATTAACAAGGTTTAGACCCTTTGAAAATTACGGCTAAAGTGTTAAAAGTTGTAGATCGAACTGAACCCTTAACGTTTCTAAATCGAAAATGATAGACGATGTCGTTTTTGGCATTTAAATTCCAAAAAATTGGTTAAGCGACACACCTTTGTTTTTGCACGATTGGGTGCATCGAGGTGTGAACTTGAGCGTGGTAAAGGTGGTGGTTGCGTTTGAGTTGCGATGTTCACGCAAGTAGTGTCCGAACTACGTCAGAACGCGTTTTAGCTATGCCGTTGCCGCTCTGTTCGTGAACTGTCATTCGGCGCGACAAACCTACCTTGGCGCCTCTCCAACTTCCCCTCGGGGCATCCAGTGGCGACGGCAATTGCTTCGTTAGCAAGTCGATAGTGCCAATTTGGGGTTCATGGACTTGGTGGAGTTTTTGTCGAGCTAGTAAGTGAACTTTGGGCTGCTTTAAGAAGCGTGCAAGACGTCATTCCAGGCTCTCGGCCTGAGTACCCTGGTCACCATGCGAGCACACCGTCGTGGGCTAGCCGCTCCTGGCCGTGGCCGCTGCTCCGCTGGCCTCCCTCGCTGGCTCTGGCTGCACGCCATGCCGCGGGCTATCGTTGTTGCTGCCGCTCTCGGTGCTGTGCCGTGTCCATGCCTGAGCCATGCGCGTCGGGTCGTGCTGCTGCGCTGCGGTGCCGCTGCACGTGCGCTGCCGCTCGCGAGGCCGATGGCCACTACCAGCCAAGAGCCACAGCTTTAGCCGACGTGGTTCCTGTCTCGACCACTCGATCCACCTACTGCCGAGCCGTTGCCTGTCTCTGTTGTCCCGTCGCATTGCTGCCTTTGTCGTGGAGCCGCTGCCCACCTACCATCGCCGCCGACGGAACCGCACCACTCCGCGAGTTAAATTCGCGCTCCATGGGACACCGCACCTCGATTCAATGCCCTAGTAGCTAGGTGTGGAAGCTAGCTAACAGCCCGCCCCGCATTAGGGCATAGCCAAGCTTTATTGCCGGCCAATTTCGAGTTTTGCTCACCGCCGGTCCATTTCACTCTCTTGTCTTGGTTGGTTTACGGTGAGTCTCTTGTCACCGCTGTAGTTCATTTGATGGCCGTATAAACTCACCTTAGACCCCTCTATCTGATGCTCGCCTCGCCTTGGCCAGAACCTTCACCGGTGATGGGCTGACGCGTTGATGTCGCGCCCGGAGCGCCGCCACGCGGTGCGGGCGCACGTGGCCTAGTCACCTCGTTGCTTCCCCATCTTACCCATCACCGCAGCTAGCCTCGGGGTAAGCTCCTGTTTCTCTCGCCCGATCCGTTATACTCGTCGTAGCCCTAGTTCGTCGGAGAAGGCGTGCCTCCGTGGAGGTTTGCCCACCTGTGTGGGCAGCACACTAGGGGTCATCGTTTAGTTTCAAATCACTGCTCTAGGTTTTGTCTTGGCCCCGCGGTGCTCGTAGGCTTGCTCGTAGGGCGGGTGCTTTGCTCTGATGGCCAGCGAGGGCGCGTTGCGACGGCCAGAGCCACGCCACCATGCGCGCGGGGGGTGTTGACGATCGGCTTGTTTCGAAGATAGGTTTGTTGGGGGGGTGCTCTCTGCAAAGGTTTTCTCTGGTGCAATAGTACTCGGAGGCGCCACATAATATTCAGGTAGGCTAGGGCTATTTTACAAAAAGCGTGGCGCTGGTGCGGGCTCCCCCGCCATGGGCCGCTGCTGGGCCAGCTGCCGCGCGCGCCGCGTCCACGTGGGCCGCTGGGGCGATATGGTTGCTGCCGGCCTCTTTTTCTTTTCTAGGCATTTTCTAATTTTGTTTCTAAGTCAAATTGTAAATGTAATGTAAATTTGTGTAGTGGACCAAAAATTATGAAACCAATTTTGTTAAGCTTCTAAAATCATGATCTACCTGCTAGTGTACTTGGTTCTAAAATATTTCACAGATGCTTTAAATGTTTTAACATGCTCTAAAATTATTAAAGTATGAACTTGTAGGAATTTTTGTGGTAAAATAATTATAGTGTTAGCTTTGAAAATTTTACAGTAGCTTCACAATATTATTAGGTGCTTTCTGTGATTTTTGCAGCTCCAGAATAATTAGTTTGCTAGAGTACCTATTAAGCCCTGGTTTGAAAATATATTAAATCAATAAAATGAATTAAGGATATATCTGGGGATTTTGTAGCTAAAATACTTATTGGGAAGTAATGCCTCGCCCGACAATATGGATACGTGGCCTTGTACATTAGTCGCTAGAGCCAGCTCGTTGGTTTAGCAGCGTAATCGTATTCACAGACAGATGCAATGTAAGTGACGCGTGTTTTCTGCGTCACTAATGACCCTCTGGACGCGTCACTAATTAGCATTTCTAGCATAGTCGCTGGTCAGTTTGGACGGTGAGTAGATGGTGACATGCTGATTCTCCTCAGTCTCCAGCGGCAGTTAGCAGCACACTTTCAAGTGCACAGACAACAGCTAACCGATGGTCGCATGCAACAGCATTTTGGCCATGAATGCTCGCGCTAAACGCCAGCTAGCTGATGATTGTGAATTAGTGGTTGGTATTATTTATCGAAAGGCTCTTGAATTTGATGATTGGGACGTGCGTCTTGCCATGCATGTCGTGCCACTAACTGATTTCGTTAATTGAGTAGTGATAAGCTAACGACCACACCAACTTGCTTATGGCCCTGTTTGGATCTCCCAAAAAAAAAAAGAGTTTCGAGGTAAAAAAAATGAGAGCGAGATCCATTCTTGAATGAATGACATTATTAAAAAAAAAGGATTTGTAGCAGCGTCTCTTTTTTTTAGGAGCGGCTCTATATTCAGTCGCCGCTGCAAACGGTGTCCAAACGAGTCGTCTCTACAAATCTATTTGTAGAGACCGCTGGTATTATCAGCCGCCCCAACAAATGGCTCAATTTGTAGGGACGGCTATATATCCAGCCACCCCTATAAATCGGATTTATAGGGAATAGACGCCGAATAGTAAAAATTAAGTACTAAAATTTGATTTTTTTTTTGAAAAAAAAATGGAGAAATGACCAAAATAAAAGTTGTAGATCTTGAAAAGCTATGAAACTTTGTTGTTTACAACTCTTTTATTTGAAATCATTTACTGCTTCAAAATGCTATTTCAAATTCAATTCTAAAATTACTGTAGAACTCTACTTTCTCTTTTTAATCTGTGGCTAAAACTTGTAACTAGTATTTCTTCCTCGTACTAACTTCAAATTTGATGATTTTTTTCCTAAAATTTTCTAAAATCATGCTCTATCAATTTATTGTGCTCTTACGGCTATTATTTTGTCTATATTTTCATGTGACTATGTTTTATCTATTTAAATTTTGAATTTCAAAAAATAACAACTTCAAACGTTATTTTAAATATTAAATTACTTCAGCTAGAAAAGTCATGAACATAAAAGTTGTAGAACTTATCAAGATCTACAAATTTTATTTTGGTCATTTCTTCATCCGACAAAGTGGTAGTAACATTGTTCACAAAATATAATCTCTCTCTTATAGTTCCGTAAACTATATGAGGGATATGTAAAATTTGCGAACAATGTTCACAAAATTACTTCAGCGATTTGTAGCCACCCTTCCATAGGTGCGGCTGGCGAAACCGCCCTACAAATGTCCATGAGCCGTCTCTACAAATGAACCCTAGCAGTGTGAATTCTTAATGAAATTCCGATGATCTACCCCAAATATACTATTTAGAGATTTTCACTATACAAAAGCAACAGTCACTGTGCATATGAAATCCGAACACTCCTCATTTTTTTAATCTGGCCAGATTCTACATTCACTCTCTAGAATCTAGAATCTCACTCTGAGAACGAGATCCAAACATTCCATGGTGTGGTGGTGCCAGGCTAATAGGTTGCCCCTAGAGTGCCTTGAGTGTTGGGCTGTTTTTTAGGCCGCATCCCATATTGATATATTGTAGAAGTTTTTTTATGCTAGTTGAAAAGCAGAGCTCCCGCTACTTACGTCAAAAAAAAAAAGACAGCTATGCATAGTGGTTGTGTGCAATGCGAGTGACACTGCGTGCATGCATGGGACTGAAAAAAAAGAAAGAAAAAAGGATTCTTGCTTTTGCTTCTTAGAATGAGTTTGTGCGTAATTCATAAATGGTGATGGAAATGCATATACCCATCAAGTTCTTTTACATGAATCTTTCTTTTTTTGGAACGAACGAGCTACATATTTGTCTTCCTCTCGTTTATTTTGGAAAGGAGGGAGCATGTGCATGGCATCTACAAGCTTCAACGGGATGGGTGGCGTTATATGGTCAAGATTCTTGGAAGGATCTGCACACAACAGATTTCATCTACACCTACTTGTCTTGTACGTACGCCCAATCGGCCGGACGCGTAAGATCACTATAGATGGCTACTGGGAAAGACAAGAACAAAGCTAGAGCTTTCTATACTCGCATACATGTGGTGGCTAACAAATGATATCTAAGTTTCTAGCCTCTCAGATGACCTCCGCACCGTTTCCACAATCTTTTTTAATGAAAAAAAAATTGCACCATGGTGTAGGCCTAGATTGCACGGGTCAAAAGTACTTTATTAATTCTATAATGGAATTGCTCTTTGAATCTAGCCGGCCGGATGGAAGAATCTTATTAGTCGACTTTAACTTTTTTTAAAATAATATTTACACTTTTCATCTAAAAAATACGGTTCTGGCTTTTTGAGAAGTCAAATAATTTTAAGAATAAGTAAATGTATATAAAAAGGATATTAACAGCTATGATACCAAACGAGTATCATTAGTAATTATGAAATATATTATCCTAGTAAGCATATTTGGAGACATAAATATTGATACTATTTTATTCCGGTATAGGAGGCCGTAATACCAGGCGCGCTGGAGCATGGAGCATGCAGGTAATTACTCGAAGGGTCGCATGCAGGCTGAACTGGCCGGCCTAGCAGTCGTCCAGAACAATAGCGTCGCATGCATAGGAGTATTAAAGCGGAAATGACGAACGTCCGTGCCTGGTAAATAGGAATGGAGGGAGTATAAAGTTAGTCAAACTTAGTAAATATTTACTTGGTGTAGACTTAGAATTGCATTCTTTTTGGAAACACGCAGGCATCTACAAACACACGCAGTAACAACACCCTTATGGAAACATGCTTCGAAAATAAACTTTGGCCAATAAAAAATATACAGTGATACATAGAAGCAGGGGAGGGGGCGTGCATGGATGGATTCACGGCACGGCATGTAATAATAACTAATAAGTGGTGCAAACGTAGCATGCGTCGTCATTGAGATTTTTACTGTGCCGGCCGGCCAGTAGACAGCGTTATCATCGCAGGTGATGCGGCACCGTCCACGAGACTGGTCGGCCGTTTCGCAGGCAGCATCATCCTCCCAATATGCATAGCTTCCTCTTTGCCTTGCTCTGCTCTGTTCTGCTTAGAGCATGGATAATAATTTCGCCAGCAGCCGGCGGTAAGACTAAGCCACGTCACTTAAGCCAGTAACACATATAGTGAGCGGGCTGTTAAGTTGGCTATATAGTAATATTTTAATAATTGATGCTTGAATGTGTATATTATCAATTGGGATTCATTGTAAACTTGAACGGGATGGCTTGCAGGCAGCTGTGCAGCCTTGCCGGTGTGGCCGGCGCACAGGATCATGAGGTGGTCCATGGCAGGATGAAGCGTCGGTTTTGCCGCCGGCACCAGGCTGGATACGGGCTTTTTGGCCTCGTTTCTTGCGTTTCAGCCGGCAAAGAGCGAAGCGCCCGACCAGCCCTCTCTCTCCTCTTCTCTCTCTGCCACATCAGATTTTTATGACGTGGATATCTTCTTAGCCAGCTAACTAGGCACTATAATACTTGCTCTTAACAGAGCGGTCCTTTCTTTTGCTGCTGCAGTACTCCTACGTGATTCACCAATTGCATGCAATTCATCGTCTCGCATCATCGCCCCCGAAAGCTTGAGCAATCATGCATGATGTCGCATGGTTGACCAGCTTTTCATCGACCTCCTTCCTTCCTGCATAGCATGAGTACCCATCTCAAGCACAGGCACGCGGCCTCTGCAGCTCTGCTCTTCATCGTTCCTCTGCTTGCTTGCTCATGTTACTGCATATGGTGATGATATAGTAGGTTCGCCAGTTCGGTTTTTTCACCTAGCTACTCGCGACACAAGATATATAAACATACATAGGACGAGCAACGTCAACTCGTTAGTTGGCAAAGAGGCATCAGAAAGAAAGAAAGAAAAAGGTTGGAAGGTGAATACGTGACATGGCCTGCCTGCCTCAATCACACAGGACAGGAACACGACATGAGCACTTAACCGCCAATGCAACACCAAACATACTGATGGATCTCAGCAATCTCTAGCTATATATGCAATTATGCAGCAGCAGCACCGACGAGCGAGCTGAGGTTCTATACATCCTCTAGCTATATCATGATTGCAATGCACAGTGGAGTACTATGTATACATGTATGTATGATGTAGCTAGCTAGTTATACGTGATGTGTGACAATACAAGTGGTGCTCAAGTACTGTTCAATTCAGACACCAAACCTAGTACACTACGTGGAACTTATTTGTCGTTGGCTACACCAAACGCACAACTTTACAATTAAATAAGTGCATTAATTAGTCAGCAAACGCAAATGTACGCCGGTTATTAGACCAGTCTAGGTATCTAGGATAACGACTCTGTCCCTGCATCATACTATCATAATACTATCTTCCAGTGCAGTCCAGTGTGGATGGGTAGTAGCATACGCCGCGTACGGATTGAGAAGAACATTTTAACGAATATATTTAGCGTTGGTACAACGTGTACCTACCACATCAAATCCGACTTTGTGGCAACTGCTTCCTTCCAAGATGGCAACCATTAGTCATGTATGTACTCCAGGCTCAGCCCTTTTAATATACTGTTGGGACACGGTTATGAGTCGCGGAGGCTAGGGACCGCAACATCAATGAAAGCTAACGATTAACGAATTTTATAAGTGACGTGCAGGAAAAGAAGATGAAGGCCTCCGCCCGATCGGCCGATCAGGGTGAAGGACCAGAGGCTGTGGTGAAGGCACCCGAACGCGGTCCAAGGCGGAGGCTCCGACTCCCTGAGCGAAGGCGCCCGGATGCGGCCAATGGCTAAGGCTCAGATGACACCTGTGGAGGCTACGGGAGTCGGCGCGAAGGCACGGGCGAAGGTCATCCCGGACGAAGGTTCTGAGAGCCGAGGGACTTCCTGTAGGGCAGCGGTGCCGGGCCATGGGCTGCAAACGGGCTCACGCTAGCAGCCCATCAAGTAAAGGCGGTTGAAGAAGAAGGCACCCGAAATACCCCTAACAGTTTGTATTAGTATAGGAATATTCCAATGATGTTAAATGGGTAGAATTATAAAGAGTAGCCTTAGCAAGCAGTTCCCTATAAAAGGGGAACAAAAACTCTATACAAGGTGGTCGTTGATTGCATTAATGAAACCCTAACCAAGCTTGGATCCACTCTCCATCTTTCACGTCTTCGGTTGCTCCTCTCTAGTCCTACCTGCTGAAAACCCTCGCTCTCCAACATATACAGTATATGATGATCCATCGCCAATGGTGTAAGGAAGAGCTGATGATGATGGCAAAAAGCAGCAGCTTCCTTCTCAAATTAAAGCCTAGACTAACCTATATGCATCATATATATGCATGCATGTGCGAACTGCGAAGCTAGTTCGGTTTTCTTTGTTTCTTGATTTCTTTTACGATTTAAGGGGAAAAAAGCAAAGAACAACACGCACATGCCTGCCTCTGTATCCAGTAATTGGAGTAGTATCTCTGGCTGAAAAAAAAAAGGCAAGATGGGCTGTTTGAAAAATAAATGAAAATGGCGTTACTGACTATCTAATTAAGCCACCAGCAGGCTAGTAACTAACTCCAATAAACAGAAAAGGCACAAGTAACGACTAACATGCATGTGTGTAGAGTATAGACATAGAAGAAACGGCGCCTGTGTAGTGGTGACATACAAGAGGACGTACGTACGATGGAAATGCAGGCAGCAGCTAGTACCAAAAGTTTGAATTCGCACGGTGAGAGTGAGAAGGCGACTTGCTATCCAACTCTGGTAGTCGCGACAGTGGTAGCTTTATTATTAGTCGTCCCTTCTCCATAGCTAGCGAACAGCGGCTGCGCAACAACACAGGACACAGCTAACCGACAGTCGACAGCGGCAACTAACAGGATTTAGACGGCCGACGGTTGCGATGCATCTTGCCTAGGCAGTATCAAATCTAATCTAATAATGCACAGCACTATTACTCTACTAGGAGTACCACTACTAGTGAGTGTGATCAGTACACAGAGCGGACGATTAGGCCATGTTTCAACCTTTCAACTTGCATCGTATAGTTCAATTTTTAATCCTGAACTATAAAACCAGGTACCTGACATCCTCCAATTGTCAAAAACGAAAAAAAAAAATAGTTCTTTCGTTAGTTTCAAATGCAGTTTACTATTTCTAAAATAATAAAAACATGTTTTAATCCCTATAAATTCATAACTTATGTATTAGTTTTACTAGATCATACCGGTGCGTTGCAACGGGAACAAAATAATGCTCGACCTTTACTCAGACAACATCCAAAACCTTTTCAGGCCCGCACCTTTCCCACCAACGCACTTCAGCACCCTCATCGCACTCTGCTGGCAACTTTGGAAGCGAAGGAATGGAGGAGAGGGCAACAATACGGCACAAACTCAACTCATGGCATGTGCTACTGATGCAAGTCTCTGGAGGCTGCGGCTGCCCGTCAAAGATAGGGCTGTTGCAGATATCTGGATCGGTGTTTTCACAACGTCTATGTAATAGCTTTTCAAAAGATTAAAACCGCAAATGACGTATTTCTCAAGCTTTGTAACCATCTACTGCCCAAGGGCAGCATATGAGCAAGAAAATTCAGGTGGGGATGTGACTTTCAAAAAAAATGCTCGACCACCTCAGCGTGGGTCAGGTGATGGCCATAGTCAAGGTCCACAGACATACACAACTTTAGTATCACCTCATCGAATGCAACTTAAAAATGAATGTTACACGACATCTAGATTCTTCATAGTAACTTGCAAAGACGAATGTTACAACTTAAAACCTAGGTCATTTGATTTGGTTGAGCCCGGTTAGGCTCCCTTTTGGTCGAGCCCAATTGAGCTCCCTTTTCTACGAATGTTACATGATGTTGCATGCCATGGCCACTTATGAGTAGTATTGCCTCCTCGCGTCCCCATGGCCAAGGCTAAACAGGCAAACACGTAAAAAACAAACAACTCCTCACGTGAAATCCCAGTTCCACGAGGCATGGGTGACAGATGGGGCTAAAAACAACAAGCTTCTCCATTGTTCTTGCTTGTGGCCTAGCTCCTAAGTATCCCTCCTATGTGCGCGGCAACGAGGCGCGCGGTGATAAGAGCACAAACAAGGCGAGGCGCTGGGGCAGAGTCGCGAGGATGGGGAGGAGTTGCCAGGACAGAGTGGCAGTCGCTGGGGCGAGGTAGTGCAACTTTCTCTCCGTCCATAGCGAGCTTCTTTTACACTTCAGTCTATAGCAGTCACCAAGCTTTATGTAGTAGTAATTTGGACAACTAATGTGATTTCTTCTTATTCTTCTCTGTCAACTATCACTCTTTTTTGAATGGAAGGAGTAGTTCGGATCTAGCAGGAGTAACATGTTTTGCCGTTCATCACTCTGTTCACTAGCTTAGCTACTGCCACGCCCATGCTTGGTAGGCGTCCTCTCCCTGTTCGTTTCGCTCAAATTTGGCCGATACTACTGCTAATGCTGATTTGTTGTGAGAGAAAATACTATTTTTTCACTGAAAAATACTGCTGAAGTAGCGCTGCAAAATAGGACGAGCTATGGGCAGCAATAGTTGCATGAGAAAAGCAGGCTGGGTGGCATCTGCAATGCGAGCACACTCTCGGTCAATTCTCAGTTGGTCGGTGGATGCCAGTAGAGTGGGCGTGGCTGGCAGGCATGGTAGTTTTTTCGATGTCCACGGGACCAGCGAACGGCTCTGCCGCCTATCGATCTGTGTGGTACGGTGTGGCCGGAAACAGAGCCGGTCAGCCACTGCTCTCCTTTGTCACCTCACCTCGCCTGGCCAGCATAGGAGTACAATGCAAGAGCCTAGTTTTACTGTGCCTAGCAGCACACACGCTACTAGGAGCAGAAAAGATGAGCATTTTCAGAAGGGGGGGGGGGGGGGGGGGGGGGCGATTAACAGAGGCTTGTCTCTGTAAATTTCAGATAACATAGCACTTCATATGATTTTAGAAAACAGAGCATTTTAGAAAGACAGGCCGTTTTCAGACGGGTGACGTGGTGGGTGTGGGCAGGCGCGGGAATTACTATTTTAATTAATTGCTAAAATTACAAAAAAATAATTTCTAAAATTAGAAGGAAGAAGAAAATGGCTGTAGTACAAATTATCCACAGATGAGGCAGAACCTGGAGTCATGCATCCATGGATTCCATGGAGTGAATGGGTGTTCTGGTCACTGCTCGGTGCTCACCACACGCTAAAGCAAGCTTCTTCTTCTTTTTTGCGATTCGATACTTCCACTCATTTAAGAAACATCACCTTTGGTCATCACCGGCTTCCCACAGCTTGATTAGCTCTTGGCAATCGGTTTCAATGATCCGCTTCTGCACTCCTTTCTCATGAGCAAATGCGGCTCCATCTCGGCAAGCCAACGCCTCCATGGTCAGTGCATCAAGCCGATGACGGTACCATATCGCTCGGCCCCCCACAAAGGCCCCCAGCCCATCACGTAGAACACCTCCCGTCGCTCCTTCACCCTGTCCCGGATAGAAGGCGCCGTCTACGTAGCACTTGAGCCAGCCCTCTTGCGGTGAACTCCATGTTGGCATAGGCCGCCGTGAATCAGTCTGCCGGCTTGGTTTGCAAATCTGCCAGAGGTCCAGGGCCGTATCGACGCACCACTGGATTGCAGCTCTGATCGGCAGCTCGGCTTCTCCATGGCGCCTTCTGTTCCTCTGAGTCCACGGCGAGTACATGCCAATGATGAAGATACTCCTGTTCTTCTCGCTGCAAATATCCCCTCTCAACAGGTCGCTTGCCCAGGTTACAGGGTGCATCCGCGGTAGTTTAGCCCTGGTACGCTCCTTGATCTGATGCCAGAAGAGTTTCACCAGCGTGCACTCCATGAGGGCGTGACTGATAGACTCCCGATCAGCACCACACCGCTCACAGAATGCCGTTGGATCTATGTGCCGCCTGTTAAGAATTTCTTTCGCAGGGAGAAACTCATGAAGAACACGCCACCAAAAAACTTTCACTTTCGGCGGGACAACCAATTTCCAAATTTTACTCCACGTATCGTCACCTGATCCCCCCGCCCCTACCATCTCACCTCGTGCCATGACCACGAGTTTACGGTAGGCAGATTTGACAGCGTATTCTCCATGTTTCTCTGGCTCCCATGCCCACCAGTCATCATCCTGTGGACGGATTGGTATTCGCAGTATCGCCGCTCCACATCAATCGGCAAGAAGACATCGCGGATCAGCTGCTCATTCCAGCTCAGTTTCAGTCAAAAGTTCAGAGACCAAAGTAAGATCCTGTCCCTCTCCCGGCGTGATTGGCTTGGCATCAAAGTGCAGGGGAATCCATCTATCACGCCATATGTGGGTCGAGACACCATTGCCAATTCTCTTGATCATGCCTCTGTCCAGCACCCCCTTTCCGGCCATGATAGCCCGCCAGGTGTGACTAGCACGCTGTTTCCTCGGGAACCAGCTCCTCTAACTTAGGAAGGACTACGTCCTGGGACGTACTTGTGCCCAATGCCCTTCGTTTCTGAGGAAGCAAACAACTAATCCAGCGGCAGAAAAGAAGCAGGAAGGCACAGATGCATCGTCCCATATAAACAATGTGGCCCAAGTAGCATCGAGAAGCACTCCTATTTGAGAAAAAAAGAAAGAAAATAAAACGGAGGCACTCGGCTCGCCGCCCACACCCTCGGAAAAAAGGTCGCCGCCGGCCGATTGTTTTCGCTCACCACCTCCTTCGGCTAGGTGAGCAGGCCCCTAAGACAGCGACCTCTACTGACGTCGCTGGCTCCCACGTCATCCTTCCTATTCCTCGACCCCGCGAAAGAGACGTGCTTCAAGATAGCCGTCGGCCGATTGCTGCTGGTCGCCGCCTCCCTCGGCGTAGCTGTGCTGGCGCAGGTGAGCAGCCCCTAAGAAAGTGAGGGGCAACGGAGGAAGGGTGGCCGCTACTGCCAAGCCTACGGCACCATGGAACGAGGGGCATCACACACAGCCCTAGACGAGGGCAACAACGGCAGGTTGAGAAGACAAGGTTCAGAGTAGCAGTAGACATATAGTTGAGAATTAAAAATGTAAAATGATGTGAATTGAGATTATAGCTTTGTATTGGTTGTGATGATGGAATGTTTGTCAATTTGAGTGCCTGAACCTTGTCATTTTGAAACTTCAGTGCTTTTTTGGTAATTGTGTCGATTTGAAATCTCTGAATGCAAAAAGAGTTTCAGATTTTGTACTCAAATACTATCAATGAGGCTTGCAGAGTGGCAACAGAAAGCTGAACATATATAGCAGGTCACTTCTATGTGGCAAATATATGACCGTCAATTCAACTAGTGCAAATATATACATAACTAGAGTTTTTTCAGATTAGCACATTACTAATATGTGGCAAAAGGAAGTTGTATATACATCTTCATGCCCCCAAATGACTAATATATGGCAGGTCACTTATATGCTCCAAACTTCAGTGTTGTGATTTTTTTATCTGATAACTCTGAAGGGCAGAATATGTACCAGTTCTACTACAATGCTCATTTGCAACATAGCAAAAGAAAGCTAAGTTATATGTACAGAACTAGAGTTTTTGCATTCATGATAATTGCCAAATAGCAAAAAAAAGCCAAGTTTGCCCACCTGGGAGCATATCATCTAGCACCAGATTTGTGGCAAAAGAAACCTAAACATTTATGTCCACCTGGGAGCGTCCCCAATGTTACATACAATTCTCATACTTGAAAATACTAACAGCTCTTCATAACAACATCACCAGAACCTAGACAGAAGGTCATTGGTCATTGGTCCCTGTAAGTTAAATGAAGAAGTAAGTTCTTTTAAAAACGAAATATTATCTCAAGATTTGTAAAGTGGCTATATTATGAGCATATTACCGTCAACATTTGAGTGAAGCTAACTTGTGCCTGTGCTTGTGTACCACCTGAATTGGAAGCTTCAGAAAAAAATGGATAGAATGCACCTTGTGCTTGTGCTTGTGCTCCACCACTAACTGCCTCTTGTTCATGTACAACATCATTATTACCTGCTTCGCCAAACTGAGATGTAGCTTTGTTTTCTCTCCTTTTTCTAGCCTTGTGCTTCTTATCGAGCCAGGTTCTTTTTTGTTTTGAACTTTTTGTTTGGACATCCCTTTTCTTTATGCTAGCATTAATCAACGATGTCAAGTGTGTTGTACTTGAATCTTGAACAGTGCTTGTACTTATATTGACCTGATAAGTGCTTGTACTTGTATTGACCTGATAAGTGCTTGTACTTGTATTGACCTTTTCTGCAATTTGCTTACCAAGGATGTCAAGTGTGCTGTCCACTAACATTGTGCACTCAGGAGAGTTAGCTGCTTGGTGTGCCAAATTGAGAAATTTGTGGGACATATATTTCAACCGAAGCATAGCATCCATATTAGGATTTTTAATTATGTTTCTCTCTTGGTTGTCTTGTACAGTTATAGTCCGTGCTTCCCGTGTCCAACGCTTTAACATGTATTGTGGTGGTAGTGACTTGATATTCATCAAATCAGGAACCTTAAGAGCATGGCTACACAATATCCCAATTCTATCAAACTGCCTGCAGCTGCATGCAACTGTTTCCTTCAAAGGATCACCGATAACTTTATATTCCTCCTCATATGTAAAATCCCCTACTAGATATTCATTAGTACCATCCAGTGCTTTGGTGCAAGCGGCCAAAGATCTTTCATATTCACCTTGAAAAGCTTCAAATATAATAGGCGTGTACAGCTTGCTAGCCTGCACCAACATAGGTGGTGGCCTCATCATACATATTTTAGGCATTTTTTTTCCTTGAATCAAATTCTAAATTTAGTTCATTATTTCTTTTCCCTTGCACCACCCTTTCAAAATGTTTAAAGAACAGGATGGTATCAAAATCTGATTTGAAATGGATTTTCAAGTCATCGTTTAGACTATCACTAAGTTGTGTACTTCTCATTCCTAATGTGAAGACATCCTTCATATAACATTCAGTCCATTTTTCTTTCAACTTGTAAATACTGTCTAACCAAGTTTGCTTGCTCACCTTTTGCCTCATAAGTTTAAATTTTTGTTCAAATTCTGCAATGTCTTCATACTCAAACATGCATGCACTAAAATCTGACAGAACATTTGTTTCCCCATTCTCCTCCTTTTTCTTCTTCCTTTTCTTCTCTTTTTTCTTCTCTTGACTCTTCTCCTTTCTATTCTCTTTGTTCTCCTCTTCATTATCCTCTTCATGTAGATGTTTGACTGCATTTTGCATGATGTGAAAGGTGCATAATCCATGCCATGTTTCTGTAAACACTTGAGAAACTGCCTTCCCCATTGCAGCATCTTGATCTGTATAGAATGTTTTAGGTTGCTGTCCATTATGAGATTTTAGAAAGGTCTCAAATAGCCACTTGAAAGATTCAAATGTTTCATCATACATGAGAGCAGCTCCAAAAACAACAGTTTCTCTAAAATGATTGAATCCAACAAATACACCAAAAGGCCTACTCTTCATGTTTGTTCCAAAAGTAGTGTCAAAACTAACGACATCACCAAAATGTGCATAGTCCATGATCATTTTAGCATCAGCCTAGAATATATTTGTTGTCTGTTCTTCACAATCCATTTGCAGTGCATATTGGAATGATGGGTTCTCAACAATTTTGTCATGAAAATACTTGAGCATGCTGCCTGCTTGGCCGTATGCTATCTCTCGTTGGCGCTTGGTCCGCAAATAATTCTTGTGATCATGAAGGGTGTAGCTAAGATTGAGTGGACCACCAACTTGACGACTAGCCAACTCATGTGCAGCTTTTGGTCCAATTCCTGCATCATCCATTGTTTCAATTTCAAAAGCTTGTAACTCTGAAATTTTCCTTTGTGATGCCATTAAGTGTAAGGTTTCTGACAGGTGTAGTGCATGATTGTGTTCCAAAACTAGCTCAGACACTTTTAGATTTCCATTTTCTCGATCCATTTTTAGATTTATGTGGACTTGGCAGTCAGTTCTAGTTTTAGCTCGAGGGCATCTTGTTAGATGATCTCTTTTGTCCGGCAATCGATGACCCTCCTTTGCACAAACAAATTTGCAAGATGTAATCTTGCCATCGGATGGTCTTTTGTTTGTATACCTTTTTCTGACATCAAAGCCTTGCTGTCCACCGTAGCTAAGCCAAAATGACCAAGCTTCATTTGAATTTCCAAATTCCATGCCAACGTGTGGTACCAAACCAGGCAGCATTTTTCTAGAACAAAAAAACATGATTCACTTGTTAGGATCATGATTCGGAGAAAATTCATTTGACGTCAAATAACATATATGAGAGTAGCTGTACATGGAAAATTCAGATCTGAGGGTAGCAATTTCAGAGAAAATTCTACTACTAATTTCAGATCTGAGAGTAGTTGTACATGGGATTCAAATAACAAAATTCATTTGACGTAAAATAACAAGTAATAGAATACAGAGGGGTTGTGTTACTCACTTGTTAGGATCATGATTCACTTGGTTAGCTTCTTTTATGTTGGCCTCTTCTTCCATCTCCATGGAACAGAATACAGGAGCAGAGCAACTTGCCCCTCCAGTGCTTGAATAACCCAGGGAATTGTCTTGTTCATCGATAGAGTAATTCGGCGGCGATCACTCCTTGGTAGGTCCGTCTGTGTAGCCCTCTCGCAACCGCGTGCCCTTTTTCGGCAGCACGGCCCTCTACCCGCCATTTTCCTTGGCTCGCGCCTTTTTCCTGGTCGCTCATGCTACAGGAATGGGCCACAAACAGGCTTATGGACATGTGTATGCGTATGTGCTTGTTCTTTGCCTATTTGCTTCCTACCGCTTGATCAGGAACAAACGGCATCGGGCGCCACTACGTCCCACTTTCTTAGGGGCTGCTCACCTGCGCCAGCATAGCTACGCCGAGGGAGGCGGCGACCAGCAGCAATCGGCCGACGGCTATCTTGAAGCACATCTTTCGTGGGGTCGAGGAATAGGAAGGACGACGTGGGAGCCAGTGATCCACGACATGAACTTGGCACAGAAACCCCTTCACAATCGGTCAACGGTGTCTCAACTAGATGCCATTAGACGCTTAATGGGGTTGAAGTCCGAGTTAAACTTGAGTCGAGAAGGCTTCGATAAGATGTTGGCCGTGATTGGCACCCTGCTTCCGGAGGGCCACATTCTGCCAAAGAGCATGTACGAGTCACAGAAACTCCTTCGTGCACTTAAAATGACGTATGAGCAGATACATGCTTGTCCAAAGGGGTGCGTCCTATTTAGGAAAGAACACAAGCATACAAAGTTCTGTCTAAAGTGTAAATCCTCCAGGTACCTAGAGGTAGACTCTGATGATGGCAAGAAGTGGCAACTTACGATCCTCGTGAAAATCCTATGGTACCTTCCATTCCTACCGAGGATCCAATGGCTATACATGACCAAGGAATTCGCGAAACAGATGACATGGCACAAAAATGTCAAACGGTACAATCCTGACAAGATGGTACATCCATCCGATGGTGAAGCTTGGATCCGCTTTAATGACAAACATCGTGACAAAGCAGATGAGGCTCATAATGTACGTGTTGCGCTAGCAATAGATGGGTTCAATCCTTATGGAATGATGGATGCCCCATACACATGTTGGCCCGTCTTCGTTATCCCCCTTAATCTCCCCCCTTGGTGTCTCCTTTCAACGACATAACGTATTCTTGTCGTTGATAATTCCTGGACACCCAGGGAGTATATATGGGTGTATTCATGGAGCCCATGTTTGATGAATTGGTCCGTGCTTGGGACGAAGGGGTATGGACATATGATCGAGCTACAAAGACAACCTTCAAAATGCACGTTTGGTACCACTACTCCATGCATGACTTCCTGGCGTATAAGATATTCTGCGTCTGGTGTGTTCATGGGAAGTTTCCATGCCCAATATGCAAGGAAGGTGTGAGGTTCATTTGGTTGCAGAAGGGTGTCAAGTATTCGTCGTTCGACAGACATTGTCAATTCCTACCTCTTGACCATCCATTCAGACAAGACATCAAGAACTTTACAAAAGGTGTCAAAGTGACAAACCCTGCACCGCGGATGATGACTGGTGCCGAGGTTCATGCTCAGATAGATGCTCTCGTGACCAATGAAGAAGGTGGTTTTGTGGGATATGGTGAGCAACATATGTGGACTCATATCTCGGGCATGATGAGTCTCCCTTATTTCGATGACCTTCTTCTACCACATAACATTGATGTAATGCACACTAAAAAGAATGTCGCTGAGACACTTTGGGCAACACTCATGGACACTGAAAAACCCTAAGGCTAGAGTGGACCTAGCAACGTTATGCGATAGACCAAATTAAGAGATGCAGCCTCCTAGTCGTGGCAAGACCTGGAGAAGACCTAAGGCCGATTTTGTCTTGAAAAAGTACCAAAGGAGGGAAGTACTTGAATAGATCCAGACGCTAATGTTCCCTGATTGGTATGCAGCGAATCTAAAGAGGGGAGTGAACATAGGCACTCTGTGAGTCAACGAGATGAAGAGTCATGACTACCACATATGGATTGAGTGGCTTCTTCTGGCGATGGTTCGAGGCTATGTCCCGGAGCATGTCTGGCAAGTGCTGGCAGAGTTGAGCTACTTATTCCGCCAGCTTTGTGCCAAGGAGCTCTCTCGGACCGTCATTGATGACTTGGAAAAAGCGGCACCCGTGTGGCTCTATAAGTTGGAGAAGATCTTTCCACCCGGCTGCTTCTTGTCGATGCAGCATTTGATTGTGCACCTCCCATATGAGGCATAGATGGGGGGGCCCGTGCAGGATCATTGGTGCTATCCAATCGAGAGATGTCTGAAGACTCTTCGCAAAAATGTAGAAATAAAGCCAAAATTGAGGCTTCCATTACAGAGGCATACATTCGAGAGGAGGTGTCGAACTTCACAGAGAAATACTACACTGAGAACCTTCCTAGTGTTTATAATCCACCCCCTCGTTACAATGCTGGCGAAAATGAATCAAACCTCAGCCTTTTCCAAGGGCAACTCGGAAGCGCAAGTGCATCGACCACTAAGCAATTGAAAAATGAAGAGTGGCGTAGTATCATGCTATATGTGTTGACCAACCTTGTCGAGGTGCAGCCGTTCATTGGGTAAGTTTTGAAAAAACTTGTTTTATTTCGCCGTATGTCCTTGTTTCTTCGTCCAACCCCCTTGTTTCTCGTTGGTACAGGGAATTTCTTCGTCAATCCTGACATGGATCAAGGCAACCTACCCCGCAAGAAAATGATACCCTTCTTTCACAGGGTGCGGGACCAGAGAGCCCCAATTTCATTTGTTGGTTCAAACAGAAAGCCCAAACTGATGCGCCTATAAGTGATGAGCTGAGACAGGTTGCAAACGGCTGTGCCGTTAGGGTCAAGTCATTTACCGGTTATGACGTGAATGGATATCGTTTTCACACAGCAAGCTACGAGCAGAGTCGGCCCAATCGAAAACCACAAACAGCAGAGTTATTACGCCCGGTACTGATGGACTCGACTATTATGGAAGAATTAAAGAAATCTATGAACTATCATTATATGGTTCCAAACCTCTTACTCCTATCATATTCAAATGCCATTGGTTTCATCCTGGAGTAACGAGACGGACCCCTAAGCATTGGCTAGTTGAGATTCGACATGATTCCGTCTATCTAGGAAAAGATGTCTACACTATGGCTCAACAGGCCATCCAGGTTTATTATACGTCATACGCGTGCAAAGACGCCGAGCATCTTAAGGGTTGGTCTATTGTGCATAAGGTATCGCCATATGATAAACTACCTGTCCCAAACGATGAAGATTACAACCTCAACCCAAACACATATGATGGAGAGTTCTATCAAGAAGAGGGGCTACAAGGGAGGTTTGACATAGACTTAACCGAAGAGATAGGAATGGAAGTAGACAATGAAAGGGATGATGACGAGGACGCTGGAGACGAGGTGCGAAATCTGAAGGGCATACAAATGCTTGAGCGATTACGTTTAGGCAATGACAATGAAGACAACATTCCTCCTTCGGATAGTGTTGATGAGTTGGACAATGTTGATAATGATGACGAGACCTATGATCCAGCTAATCTCAATCATGAAGATTATTTCTAATACATGTAATACTATGTTTTTTATAATTATGTTTTGTTTATTTTTGCATATATTTCTAATACATGTATTACTATGTTTTTTGTAATTATGTTTTGTTCACTTTTGCACCTATTTCTAATTACGTCTTTTTTTCTTTTTTTATTGTAGGTGATTGAACAAAGATGGCGGGCGACCGTCATAGGTCCGTAAACTCGATTTACCAAAGACCATGCCGGCTACAGGAGGAGGCGGAGGGGATGGTGGAGGGATCGAACAGGAGGAGAAGGAGGAGGACCGCCAGCCACAGGAGGGGGCCGTCTCCTCCCACGCTGCGTGAGGAGGAGGTGGCGCCCGTGGATGAGTCGGACGAGGAGCTAGTTTGGCAGACGGATGAGGAGAAGGGGCCGCACGAGGACGACGAGTGGGAGGCGGCAGGCACGGGTTCTGCTTCCTCCGACTCCTCTTCGAGTGTCTACTTGCGAGGTCCCGCGAGCCTCCCACAGGTTCCGCTTCCTCACCAACGCCCAGTGATTCGCCCTAAAGGGCAAAAGTAAGTAACTTTATATGTTATCACCACTACTTTGTATGATATGATGAAAAAAACTAATAATTTTTCTTAATCACTTGCCTAGGAACTGGGTGGTTGTGCCGGGTGGTAGCGCACGGCTAGTCAACGGCATCCTGGGTCTTCTGTGTAGGCAACACTTCCCCGGCATTATCACGTACGCATCGAAGAAGGAGCCGGCCTACTCGTTTGACCACTACACCATCTCCCTCGATGCGGAGTACCCCAGCAAGGCGACGTGGGTGAAGGCAGAGTTTTGGGTAAGTCTCCCTTGCACAACATTGCTCAATACGTCGCATTCATTGGACTTTTCTTGAAATAATGAATGGATACATCACTTTTGTATGCAGACTTATTACAGATGCGAGGAGGGATTTGAGGCCAGTGCGGAGCATGTGACTATCAAAGCCTGTAAAACACTCATCACTAACATGCATCACGAGGTGTGCATCTAGGCCATCGTAACCTACTACGGGTCGAAGCTTGGAGAGAGGAAAACCAAGAAAGACACAAGAGAGATGCAGCTGACCCGGGAGCAGTACCTTGAGGTAAATGAAGAACATCAATATTGATTCGTTTTGAGATTAAGTTGGTTTAATTTGATCTTCTTATATGTCCAATACTTGATGACGTGTAGATGATTCCCTGGTGGTGCCAAGCGTATCCCGAGTGCTGGGCGATGGTGGTGGAGAGGTGGTTCATGGAGGAGTACCTCAAGATACACAGGGATGCCCAGGACCGTCGTTTGCAGATGCAAGGTCCAGCACACCATCAAGGCAGTCGCAGCCTCGCCGGATACAAACAAGCATGGGTACGCGAATTCATTTATCTATTGTGACGCTCAATTTTGCCTAATTTCTAATCATCGTGCTGTCTTTCTCGTAGTCGGTGTCACATAGTGGCCAGGCTTGCTCGGACTTCCAGGCATGGTGTATGGCCCACAAGGGCAAGACGACGTCTGGCGTCTTCTTCAACCTAGAGGACCCACCCGAGGCATACACAAACCCGAGCGTCCACTCCCACATTAGTGAGTACACTGAGGTGGCGAGGTCGCTCCATGGGCCAGATCATGATTCGAGCACCCAGGACTTCGATGGAGAGGCCGTCATAAGGGCAGGGCAAGGCAAGAAGCATGTGTGGTTGTGGCTTAGCGACGGCGTCATCGACACGGCCTCTACTCCCTCTCTCTTCCAGATCCGACCACGGAGCACGAGCGAGAGTCCGGCCATTCGCACACGGTCGACCGATGCACAACACTGGGTCGACGCACTCGAGGTTATTCCTGTTTTACTCGTCATACATTGATCTTTACACACCTTAATTAGCTTTGCATTACTGAAACATTAGAGTGAAATATTGCAGGCCCGGCTAGAACAAGAAATGAGGCAACATCAGGAGCTGGAGGTCGGGCAGCAGAGGATGGCGGCCCAGCTGGAGGCCGAGCAGCAGGCCCAGGCGCAGAGGCTGACGGACATTACGGAGTTCCTACAAGGGCTTGGGCAACGTGTGGGCTTCTCTCTGCCGGCTGGGCTGTTGGTTCCACATCCGCCTTGGTTCCACATCCGCCTCCGCGTCCTGCAGCTGCAGCTACTCCTGTGAGTATAAAAGTTTTTTACTTTCGCTTGTGCTTTGCTTGTATGGCCTCTACCTTCCTAGATTAGTTATCCAAATAATCTTGTCTCACATGCAATTTTTTCTCCTTTGTGCGGTCTCCATCTGACGGTGGTTCGAATAATCCACCTCATGCACCTCCGAATGATGGAGCTGGGCCTTCACCACAGTCGCAGTGCCCCGAGATGAGTGCACGTTGTATTTTTTTCATTTGTTGTTCACTTGGTGATGGACTTGTGATATACTTGTGATGCACTTGTGAACTTTGATGGACTTGTGATGGACTTGTAGATTTATTTGGATAAACTTGAGCACTTATTATTATATATGTGATATATATTGTGATGGATGTGATATGTGCGGATGGATGTGTGGATGGATGAGATATATATGTGATGAATGAGATATATATGTGATATATGTCTGTATGAATTTATTTGTCATGATGAAATATAAAAAAAAATTAAAAATTACTGTTTTGGGTCACTTTGCCGAGTGTTGCACTCGGCAAAGGACCCCGTTGCCGAGTGCCATGGTCACAGCACTCGGCAAAGCTAGAAAAATGGGCGCTCGGAAAATCATTTTTCCAGCTTTGCCGAGTGCCATGACCATGATACTCAGCAAAGATTTTTTTTAAAAAAAATTCAAACTTTGCCGAGTGCCGGCCAGCGGACACTCGGCAAATAATTTTTTTAAAAAAAATTCAAACTTTGCCGAGCGCCGGCCAGGGGGCACTCGGCAAAGAATTTTTAGAAAAAAAATAAAACATCTTTGCCAAGGGCCGGATAGAGGGCACTCGGCAAAGAATTTTTTTTAAAAAAATTAAAAAATCTTTGTCGAGTGCTTGCAGGGTTGGCACTCGGCAAAGCGACCGTCAACAGGGCCGGTGCCGTGATGGTCGCTTTTCTTTGCCGAGTGCCCGATAAAAGACACTCGGCAAAGAGGGCTTTGCCGATCAATTTTTTACCGGTGTGTTCTTTGCCGAGTGCAATTTGGCCTTTGCCGAGTGCCTCAGGCACTCGACAAAGAACCTGAATCCAGTAGTGGCAGCGGTGAACCTGCCCTCGCAGGAGAAGCAGTCACAACACGATCACAACTCTACCCTAAGCGGCGCTTAGACCCAGAGGGGAAGTTTGTGTTCAGCGGCGCCACGACGGCTAACCGACGATATGCGGTGGCCGGCACCGGCTGTCAGTCGGTGACGGGACATGGACGCCGTGATCGCAGTGATCAGCGACAGAGCAGGCCCTAGAGATCATCGGTGAGGTGATCTAGGACGGTGGCGGGATCATGGCTGGCGGCGGTAGCGAGATCGCCTCCAGAATCGCCAGGGAGAGGCTCCGTGATTTCCGAATATTCTGTTTCCTATCCTTAGCCCGTGTTTAATTCAAAAAAAACTTCCCCAAAAGTACTACAGTAGCCATCATATTGAATCTTGCGATATGTGCATGGAGCATTAAATGTAGACGAAAAAAAAACTAATTGCACAGTTTGGTTGAAAATCGCGAGACGAACGTTTTGAGCCTAATTAGTCCATGATTGAACACTAATTGCCAAATAAAAACAAAAGTACTACGGTAGCCAAATTCAAAACTTTCCCCCAACTAAACACGCACTTAGTGTGCATGCCCCGGACTTAACCCGACGTGGGTTGGTTGGATGGATCAGTCTTGCTTGCATATCGGCCGGGTACAGGGCAGAGAACAGCCAGCAGCTAGCTAGTAAGATCCAGATGCTGGCGACCTCGTACACGTACCCCTATTTTTATCATCTTCTCTCCTCTTTTTTGTCTGTATGTTTGTTTCTTTTTTTTTTGTTTGTTTGTTTTATTATGTACCCTGCCGCGCATTATGATGATCTAGTCACGCTTCGGATGAGATAAACAAACATCATCCATCAGACAAGTACTCGGTGCTTTTTTTTTTGGAGAGAGAGGGAGAACTAATATAAAGTAGTGTTGGTATAACTTTAATTATCCAGGGGCCAATGTACGTGTCTCCTCCTGCTGCTGCCGTCGTTTATCCTGTTTGTCGACTACCGGCTAACATTCACGATTAACACTAGGTCTTCTAGGTCTAAAAAAAACACTAGGGCATCTACTAAACACGAGTATATATACATCCTCCGTTCCAGAATAAACATACATTATATTTCTCGAGAAGTTAAAATGCTTTAAGTTTGATTATTAGTTTGTACTCTAAATATTAGTATCAAAATTTATATCTCTAAATAAATTTATTATACATTCCACGAATCTATATAATGTTGCTTATTATTACGCATTATAAATATTAGTATTTTGAGTATATTTAGTTGCTCCCTTTGTTTTAGAAATGATATGGATTGTCCAGATTTATTTCTAAAACAACGGTCTTTTTAGGACGAAGAAAGTATATTTTAAAAGATTTGACTTCTTGATAAGCAAGATGCGCGTTCATTTTGAAGCGGAGGGACTACATGTGTCCTGAACATATTTTAGTTAGTACTACTAGCTACTTATTACTTTAACCGCTGGTGAGCCACCATCAGTCGCTGGTGTGTTATGTTGGTTGTGCAATGGTCTAGTCTAAGAGAAGAGATGTTAACCGTTACCTTCGCCTTAAAACAAATCAATTGTAGAACTGTCAAGTCAAACTTATTTAAATTTGACAAACCATGCATATAGCCTCTGTGTCCACAGAAGGATATGATTATAAGGTTTATGTAGGTCAAACTAGCTTAACTTTGACTAAATTTACAGTGAATAGTACTAACAATTATGCCTCCAACTAGGTTTATTATAAAAATATATTTAATAATTAATTTAGTGGCACTTGTCTTGTATTATTAATCTTAGGATGTTTTTTTATAAACTTTTTCATACCGTTTGACTCCTCAAATGCGAAAATTGTTTTTTCTTTACAAGGGAGTATGAATGGAAAACATCACTGTGATAACACAGTGCACATAATAATAATAAAAATAAATCGAACCATTTAGTATTCCAAATGAAATTAAGTTTTTTTTTCATAATTATTCCAAACGAAAGTACTGTAGAAAGCTGTAGCCATGCACGCCTACGTAGCGTAGGCCCCGCACGCTGGCGGTGGCAGAGCGGCAGGCATTGGATTGGATGCCAACTTACGAGAGCTCCTGCGGCAAACAAGAAGGCCGGCCGGCTTTACGCTAGTCTGCCGTCTATGTAGGGATTCGTGGACGTTGGTTGGTTCCAGCTTAAGTTAGCCATCGGATCCAAATTAAGCAACAAGTATATGCATGCGTATATGCCGATGGATCTGCAGGCCCGGCGTGATTGATTAATTAAGCAACAAGTAAGTCATGCATGACATGAACGACGACCCCCCGCTTAATTTGCATCACGCCCAAGTGATGATCAGGAACGCGCGCGCGCCGTGAACCCAGACCCTCTACCCGTACGTGGTCGACTGGTGTGGTGCGGTGGCCGTGACGATCGATAATATGTAGACCCACGGGAAAACACAAACACGCATCATTCCGTCCGTTCCCCTGGCGTTTCCTGCGTCCGTCCACGATACCATCTCAAGGCCTGCTGGTCACCTGGAGGTAGCGTACAGAATCAGGCCAGGCGCGAGAGATGGGCTGGAATGGCGGATGCATCGTCCGTCCGTGCCATGACGTGCGGCTTAAGTTCAGTCGCATGACATGCATCTCTTGCAAACTAAAGCCAATGGCCTCATGTGTATGTAGCAACGACTAGCTAATACATGTAGGCAGAGGCCATCATCTTTTATATTTTGCTACCTAGTTTGCCAATAATGGGCGTGTCATGTGCGGCGACTCGCACTACACATACCATGTGCATGCATGCGAGGCAACAACAATTAAGATCACGCTAGCATGCAAATGCATATGCACGCAGCACAAAACTAGACGTGCACGACGACGGCTGTTCACACTAGCTAGCTACTACGCTAGCGCCCCGGCCGTGACCTTGTTGCTTGCCACGCATGCTACCACCATCGACCTTGTAACTTTTATATATATATATATATATATATATATATATATATATATATATATATATATATATATATATATATATATATATATATATATATATATATATATATATAATGTAAAATCTGCCACGAGACAACTGTCCGGATCGAGTGGTCTTTGCATCGCTGATGGAGGCAGACAACTCAACAGGATACATACTTCCTCTGTCTCAAACTATACGTCGTTCCGATAACCTTCGAGAGTCAAATAATCTCAAATTTGACCGAAATTATACGATGAAATAATAATATTTATGATACCAACTAACTAAGTATACTTATTTGATGTTATCAATCTTTGTAATTCATCTCTATAATTTTGGTCAATGTTCTGACTCCTCAAAATTCTTGGAAAATGATTACCCAAAACCAGTAGTAAGAATATTACTCCCGGCCGTATAATCTACATTATTAGTACGTATGTACTCAATGCCGTACATATATCTAGAAAAATAATTAATCTGCAGAAAAATGGCACTCGAGTGGGATGAGAAGGCGTGCGTACATCATCGATCGAGTTTCATTTTGATTTGAGGTTGCTGTAGTTATGCTAATGCAAATGCAAAAAGATGACAAGAAATAATCCCAACCGCAGACGTCAGCCAGGGCACCGACGGAAGTCCGGGCCCACCTGCCAGCCAGTGTACAGCGGCAACTGGTCCTTCGGATGCTTTGTCGGAGGTCCCCGGCCCCACACCGAACCAAAACGGACCACCCGCTCTCCCCTCGCTTCTTTACCGTGGTCCTCCGTTCCGTTACGCCGCCAATGTTCGTTACGCTACGCTACAGTTGGATTGGATGCTTCTGCAACCACCGTAGAGCCGCTGCTGCTATGATCTGTTTTCTGACTGTGTCTACGTCTGCGATGATAAGGTTTGTGTCAAACATTTTGAGAATATAAATCATGAATAACTTTTAAGCTGTTGAGTTGAAAAATGTGAAAACCATATAAATATATAGATTTCTCTTGAAATGTATTTTTATAAAAGTATGCATATATCACTTTTGAACGAATATTTTAATAAAAATAAGAAGTCAAAGGTTATGCTTTGTAGACTGTGTCGCTATTCAAAACGACTTCTTTTACCAACCTAGAGGGACCGAGGGAGTAGGAAAAAAATTAAGTTTCTCGTTCAATTGCGGATTTTTTTTTTGAAACAACACAATTGCGGATATGTATCCCCTCTCTTCACCGCACTTTTGGATTGTGCTATATCATTCAGTGAATGCAAATAATTTTGTATGCCACGGAAAGGAGCGGGGAAAGATACTATGCTAGCTATTTGATCATTGTAATCCGCTCGAGTGCATGAAAACAGAGGATCTATTTTGTATCCATGCAGATGATATGGCATTTTTACGGGCACTTTGTACACAAAAATTCACGAATTGTTTTCTTTTCTAAAAATAAATAAATTGATGCTATTTTCCTTCAAAAAATCCTACGTTGTACTTAGTATACTCCAATAATTTAGCAAAGATGTTAACTCCCATAATTCGGACAAACAAAACAACAAGATGTTCTTGCTCAGCAATCAAAGATAATGTAGTGCCAACTTTACAACTCTGGAAACACACAAAAAAAAAAAAGGAACCAAGGAGTCCGGCTATCGAAACATGGACACAAATTTGGGAACAACCTGTTGCAAGAACAAGAGGGCAATTCTAAGATACTCACGATGTTGTTCAGTTCGGTCAAATTTTCTCTAGTTCTGAAAGTTTTTTTTTCTCTTGTTCTTTGTAGCTTTTTCTTCTGTATTTCTGTAGCTTCTTTTCTCTTGTATTTCCTTGTTTCTTCTCTAAGCCTCTTGGCTTTGGACCTGCATTTGTACATACTGTAATTTTAATACAAATCAGGTAGGGGCCTCCGCTCTGGACTTCCTCAAAAAAAAGAGAAGATGTACTGGTGCCTGAGCTTGACCATCTCTCCACTGCATCTAGCCTGTTCGCTCTCTCACCCCCCTACTGCTGACGATGCCCGCCAGTTCTCCTTCCCTCGCCATCCATCACGATCACGTCCCTAGCCATTTTCTTTTACCATTGTTGGCACTTTTCCTAGAACGGATTAGAATTAGGACATCTCATTCTCCCTTTTAAATTAGTAGTGTTTCTTGTGCTACAGTTGAGCAAATTTTTGCTTAGCATACCTTGAACATCTACAAATTTAGGATCTAATTGTGATCTGCAGTATTGTTTTTCTTAGGAAACAAAATAAAATTCTATATTGCCAATATTTTCCCTCTTCAATGCACTTAACCACATTTTTTATTGTACGTGCAGTATCATTCGTTGAATGCAAACGATTTGATAATAAGAGACAGGAGCGGAAAAAGATATTGTGCTATTTAATCATCAAACCAACCCACTTATATTCCTTCAAGACATGAAAAGCGAGATGCGAGAAATATGGGAAATAATATGATATTTTTGCATGGCAGTTTCAACCTAAATATCTGCAAAATTCCTATGTAAAAAATAAATACATTAACTATATATTTTGCAGGATTTTAATCTCTAAATCATCCAAACAATCATTTTTTGTGGAATCTAGTGCCACATAACTGTAATAATTTTCGAAGATGTTAACTCTCCCAATTCAGACAACAAAACAACCAGATGTCGTGACGCCTGACCACCATCTCTCCCATAGCCCACAGTGGCAGTGACTACACCGCTATGACATTCTAGTGCTCTCCCTTCCCATTGCCTCTCTCCTGTTCGCTCTCTCACGCCCAACACCGACCATGCTACCACCCATCATCGCGTCTATCCCTTTATAGGTGTCAATCTCCTTCCTACAACTCTAGTTCACATCGATCATTTCTACGTGTTCGTGCTCATAGTGTACGCTAGGGTTCATGTACAAAGGCAATTATGAGTTTAATTGTGACTTGCAACATTGTTGTTTTCTATAAAAAAATTCTAACACGTGGTCATTCCCCCTTGCCACGATACATTTGATCGTGGACTATCATTCATTGAGAGATTATGCACTGATTATAAAGAAAAAAAAGTAGGGAAAAAGGGACAATATGCTATTTGCACATCGAATCGTCCAACTTGTATTTCTTCAAAACATATGTAAGAGTTGAGGCCCTATTTTGCAGCCATTGATATGAATAGAGTATGCCATTTTTTGCATGGCGCTTTATTAGAGAGGAAAAAACGACATCCATTGAAAATGTTATAAAAGAAATACATATGGAAAGTATTTCCACGGAAACTTTACTCAGCACCAAAGTTGTTGCTGCATGTTTTCCGCTAGGATGCACCAAGCAATCATTTTGGGTGGATTCCTTGATGCCCATACATCCTATAATTTGGCAAGATGTAACTCTTCTTGATTCAAAAGGAGTAAACCTCAAAAATAAAAACCTTGCAATTCAATGTACTGCCTTTTTATCTGTTGTTTTCGCTTCTGGCGAAGTCAAACATAGTTAACTTTAACCAAATATATATATATGAGAAAACATTAGTATTTATGGTACATGATTAGTATCATCGGTGAATCTATTTTTATAGTAACAATTTTATTTAGAGATACAGATATCGATAGTATTTTTTTATAAACCTGGTCAAACTTACTGCCACAGTAATTGGATCCCGCCCTCATTTCAGAGTACCATCTAGTTGTGCGTTGTGGGAGTATACCGTACGAGCCCGAACGGTTATCGTGCTGACAATAGCTAGCGTTACTGACAACAGTGTGACTGATCACACACATTCCATCCCGTTTTATATTACAGAGAACGAAAAAAAAACCATAGAGAAAATGGAGGAGGCGCTGCATTATATATGACGCCCGCAACGCCAGTTTGGTGGAAGCCCAGTACAGTCTGACTTTGCTGGACCGTAATGCACGTACACACACACACCAGCAGCAGCAGGAGGCCATCTTCCTAATCCTATCCTAACCCCCGCAATTAGTTGGCGCGACCGCAGATTTTGGAAGGCAGAGGAGCCGTGTAAACAAACCACCATGTGGTTCCTCGTATTTGCGTTTAGGTCCTTGAGCTCGCAGTCGTGGGGACCTGTTTGCGAATCCGGTAATCTGGAGGGGCAATGCGGGTACGGCTGGTCGGGGGCTCGAGGCCGGAGCGGCGGCACTAGTATAAATCGGCGCGGCGCTCAAAGCCCGTCCTCCTCGCCTCCCCCACCGTCCTCCCTCCCTCCCTCCTCCGCCTCCATCCGCCTCGCTTCCCGTACCTCGATTCCTTTCTCTCTCTGCGCACGCACGCAGTCTGAGAGGGTGTGCGGTGCTCGAGGGGCGGTACATGGCAGAGGCGGGCTCTTCCGCGGCGAGGACCAGGAGGGCGGGGCTCGCCGCCGCAGCGGCGGCGGCGCTCCTCGTCCTCGTCGTGGTCGCCGGCAGCGCGGGGCTCCCTGGCGGGCCGGTGAGGGTCCTCGACGGCCACCGGTGAGTTTGCATCCCCCTCCTCCTCTGCGTCTAATGTGGGGCTCTGCGTGGGGTTTTCGGTTGCCTCTGTTCCAGAATTCGCCTCTGTTTTCCGTTAAACTTCCCTTGGGAATTTTGCTTGCTACGGTTGGGGCCGCGTTGCTTTGCTACCGAGCCACTCGATTTCCGTCTCGCGGCGGCAGTCTCCTTTTTCGAATTGGTTTTCATCTGCTCCGGCGCCCGCACGACGTGGTGCTGCGCGGCGTCGTGTGCCAACCACCTGCGCCTCTACTAAGTATTACTAACCGGCTCACCGCAAGCCTCTGTGCGTCGCAGGAACCGGAGCACCACCGCGGCGGCCGTGGTGGCGGGCGGCGCGAGGCGGTGGCTGCGGGACTCCTCCTGGCCGGCGGCGGCGACGACGAGGTGAGCGCGCTCCACCAAGTCCTTCCATCCTCTGCTTTTTCCTCTGCGCCTCCTCCGCCTGGGGTTTGCCAGGTGGGACGAATCCGGTGCGTCGGTCCACGCGGACTCGCGATCTGGGCCGTCTAATTCTCTCCTTTTCATTTATGTATACGTTCGGTCCCCATCTAGATCCCGGAGGCAGCTGCTGCTGCGTCACTGCTCCGTTCCGCGAATAATCTCCTTTTGGGTTCCTTCATTCAAAAATTTTTGATCCCAAATTTTGGTTTTGGGTTTTGAGGGGGACGTTGGTGCGCGGTAACCAGCGGAATTCGTAATTTTGGGCTGGGAACTTTTGGTTTCAAATTTTGGATTAGAGCCGTGTGCAAAGCAGTAATAGCACAGAGATGCTCTCTCTATGCTTTCCGTTGCCGAGTTCGTTACGGTGGCAGGTAGAGAGAGAGAGAGAGAGAGAGAGAGAGAGAGAGAGAGGGGCAGTATCATAGTTTGCTGCAACCAAACGTCCAAACCCCGACGTGCCGCTGCAGTCCTGCACCGGCCACGGTAAAAGTGGGGTAAAGATTTGGGAGGACGGACGGCGGGCGGACAAGAAGCCGCGGAAAAAGCTGGCGGAGGAAGCAAGCGAGATCGCGGCGTGTCCCTTGGCGTCCCCGGCAAATGCACTCACACCTGGCAGGAGCAGAGGAGGCACTCATTTGGTTTTGCACTTTTGGCTACACAAAAAAGAAAAGAAAAGGCTGCAAAGGAAAATTCGCTTGGATAAGCTGCAGCCTTGTTGCCCTCTTGGGTACGGTCTCGCGTGCGCAAAGCGATGTTCTGTGTGTGCTGCGCTGGTTGTTTACTCCCGTTTGCCTTTTGGGTCGCGACCGACCAGAGCACGCATGGAGCGGCACGGCCACGGCGTGCATATGCATCCACTCCGCTGCTCGCCGCACACGAACCATGATGATGAAAAACGGCGCATGGATTCATTCACCTCGCGCCCTCGCTTGCTTTTCCGCTTCTTCACCCACTTCTGTTATTCCTACTGCCTAAAATTTGCAACTCCATCATCATCATTGCGATGAATTGCTAGTGCTGGAGGAGTAAAGTACCATTATTTAACTCCATGTATAACATGAAACTTTTCTCTTTCTTTCTTTCTTTGGTGACAGCAATGCCGTACGAAATTGGTCTTTTTTTTATTGAAATCAGCTATAACATACCGACTGAAAGCGCTGTGTTAGCTGTTGCCATCATCTGCATGTGCTGTGTTTCTTGGTTGCGGCGGTGTCCAACATCACTCACGGACTCACCTGGAATTGTGCAGGGGCAGGGCCGACGGTGACGCCGACGGGTCAGCCAGGGCCGTCGTCGCCGGCGCGGTGGAGGATCCGGAAGCCGTGGCCAACGATGTGCACGTGTAAGTCGCTCTCTCCTGCCTTCCCCTTCAGCTCCGCCTCAAATCAATAAATCACGCCAACTGACTGAAAGCCCTGTTGCTGATGTAAATAGTAGATCTAAGCATGATTTGCGAATTGTTTTACCACCAGCACTGCAATGGAAGTTCTTTGCTTTTCGGCTAGACCTAGTAGTGTGTACAACAGACTAGTAGTAGCCTTTCTGTCCACACCCGGCAAGCCGGACCCACCTGCAGTCTCACACAGTAGAATAGAAAAGGAAAAAAGAGGAGATATAAACAAGAATACTGTTCTCTGACCGGAGCAGATCTGGTTCACCTAGTACCAGCAGCGGCGTACTTTACTCTGCCACGTGGGAGCATAAACGCGCGCGGGGCCCGCCTGCCATGCACCTCCCACACGCACTGTCTCTCAGTCACAGGCCCGCACCTGCGCTCTTTTATGGCGACGCGACCCTGCCGCACCGCCCCGCCGTGCATGGGCAACTGCCGGGGCCGGCCGATCGCCATTAACTCCGTTGCCTTTTTACGACGTGTCCACGGCGACCGGGGACACCTCTCTCCCTTTCCGTGCTCACCGCATCACCAGCACGGCGGTGCAGCTGCTGCCACCGCACACAAACGCGCGAGCTGTGAGGCTCTAGAGCCACTGGTGTGGGTGGTAGCACACTGGCATGCAGCAGTGACACACCACGTTCTCCCCACGCCCCGAGTGGGGCAGCCCTGCCCTGGTCGCCCCTGCATTTGCGACGCGCATTCATGGTGTTTCCGGTCCATCTCTTTTTCCCACCAGCCACCTATTTCTATGCAAAGATCTTCTGGTAGAGCTGGTAACGGCAACTGATTCACAGTTGAGTATGCACTGTAGTGGAGCTCGAAACCTGTAGGGCCGATCTAGAATACAATGCTGCACCGACAGAAAAAAAGAAGTGTTCTTGTTTGAGTTTGGGGCTAACAAGGCATTATTATTGACCGACATGTTAGATGCAACGAATGGGCATGGACAGTGAATTGGTCCCCAGAGAAATAGTGTATACAGTGTAAATCTCCTGCAAGTTTCCTGGCTGCATTGATCTCCTAATTACTGTATCTGAATTCCGCAATGAATATCGCTACATCTAGAATTGCCGTGGCCCATGCATGAGATGCAAGAGTCAGTAGGAAATGTTGTTTCTGCCATCTAATTATTACTGCATTGGGCATCAAATTGCTGAATTACTGAATGCTACTTCTATCTGTCATTGCTCCTTTTTCTGTGTAGTTAGTGTTAGTAGTAGTTTCTATAAACTGAGTGGTTGACATGCTGCATGCATTCGAAATAATTGGATGAATGGCTGTTCTGCAGGTCCATCAGGAACAGCACGGCCCGGCGAAATCTCGGGTACCTGTCGTGCGGGACAGGCAACCCCATCGATGACTGCTGGCGCTGCGACTCGGACTGGCACAACAACCGCCAGCGCCTAGCTGACTGTGGCATCGGCTTCGGCCGCAATGCCATCGGTGGCCGGGACGGCAAGATCTACGTGGTCACCGACCCGAGCGATGACGACCCTGTCAACCCTCGCAAGGGCACCCTCCGCTACGCCGTCATCCAGGAAGAGCCGCTCTGGATCATCTTCAAGCAGGACATGGTCATCACGCTCAAGGAGGAGCTCATCATGAACAGCTTCAAGACCATCGACGGACGTGGCGCCAACGTGCACATCTCCAATGGTGCCTGCATCACCATCCAGTACATCACGAACGTCATCATCCACGGGCTCCACATCCACGACTGCAAGCCCACGGGGAACGCCATGGTGCGCAGCTCGCCCAGCCACTATGGGTGGCGCACCATGGCCGACGGAGATGCTGTGTCCATCTTCGGCTCCAGCCACGTCTGGGTGGACCACTGCTCACTCTCCAACTGCGCCGACGGCCTGATCGATGCCATCATGGGATCCACGGCCATCACTGTGTCCAACAACTACTTCACCCACCACAACGAGGTAGTACATCCTCCTACTAGATCCTGTGTTTTTTTTTGTCCTCACCCTGTAATAATTAAGTGCCCCTGTGCGATCGTCCTTTTGTTTTCTTCACCAAAGACATCGGAAACTTGGAGGATTCTACATGGTTTGGCACATAGAATTCGTTTGTTTTCTGCCAGTACAAGTGTAGTTTAGAATTAATTCCTTCATGCGAATTATTCTCTCAAATCCAACCAGAACTTGTCGGTTGCTTATGCTGAGGATGGTGCTCTAGTATCTGACGGTCACATGCATAACGAGATTTTCTCGGTGTTCTCTGGAAACAGCCTGGTTGGATTTCTCATCTAATGGTGAAACTGAAATTGATGCAGGTGATGCTTCTGGGCCACAGTGACTCCTATGAGAAGGACAAGGCAATGCAGGTGACAATAGCCTTCAACCATTTCGGTGAAGGTCTCATTCAGAGAATGCCAAGGTGAATATATGAAATGAACACCAGCATACTGAACCTTGTCTGTTTGTTCCTCTCCAGCTGCATCACTATGCACTGATCTGTATTCATTTCTTGTTACACATTTTATTTTGCTACCCCTTTGCCACAATCTCAATGGTTCTTGTTTCAGGTGCCGGCATGGCTACTTCCATGTTGTGAACAATGACTACACCCACTGGGAAATGTACGCCATTGGCGGGAGCGCTGAGCCAACCATCAACAGCCAGGGCAACCGCTACCTTGCTCCGACAAACCCATTCGCCAAGGAGGTACTGTAGATATGATGTCTTTGTTAATTCTTTGCATTGAGCAGTCAATTTTTAGTAGCTAAAAAAAACTCCAATGTACTGAACTGCAGGTGACCAAGAGGGTCGAAACTGCTCAGACTGTCTGGAAGGGCTGGAAACTGGAGATCAGAGGGCGACCCTGCTGCTGAACGGCGCCACTTCACCCCATCCGCCGCAGGCGCCTCAGCCAGCTACTCGCGCGCGTCCAGCCTTGGCGCCAAGTCATCATCTATGGTTGGCACCACACCCTAGATGCCGGTGCTCTGTCGTGCCACAAGGGCGCGGCCTGCTAGCGCACCCCAGAAGGAAACAGACCCCACCCCCACGCCACCCCTCCAACAGAAAGAAACAACAACAGAAAACTAAGCTACCTCCACACCATGGTTACAGTTTTTTTCCGCTTCTCTCTTTTTTGTCGCTTTTTGACAGGGTTATATATGATGGGTCCTTCCTGATTCACCATTTGCTCACCTCCCCTGCTCCTGACTGGAAAGCTACCCGGAGCAGGCGTGAAGCGTTGCTGATTGGTTTCGCTCGGTCTCTCTATTAGTCATCTGATCTGAGTGTGGTATGTTGTTGCCTGCCAGCGAGTGCGTGCGTGCGTGTGTGATTGGAGAACATGTCAATTGTTAGTAGTGGCAGTAGTACAATGTTATGCCTGGACTGGGATGGATTTGCCCTGTAGAAGACATGGAAGAAATCCATGTTCTATTCTTCTTCTTCAGTGAAAGCGAAAACATTACAGGTCTAGCTGCATATTTTGATCTGGACGTACAGCAATGCGCTGCTTTGAAATGTTTGCGCTGCAGTTTGCTGTTTGTCCTTGAGTCATGTGTTCAATGTCGATAAGGCTTGTTTCGGTATAATCTCTAGTCCAGGGGGATCGAGGGGGATTTTGGTCTTTTTCACTTTTTATGAGCCGTACTGTTTTCAGCGAAGGAAACAATGTTTTTCTCATCGCAAACCAGTCAGCGAAGAACTGTACTTTCAGCCATGACTTTTCAGCAAAGCAACCGGGCCTTTGACTTATAGCAGGGGATCCTCGATCCCTTTCAATCCCCCACCAAACCGAACAAGGGTTCCATCTGAATCTGATGTGCTGAGATGAGATTTTGGCTGAAAGGACACTATCACCAGCACATTGATCGTGCACTGAGGGCTGGGATGTTTGGTGACCGGGCCTCTGCCAGTTGAACATTGTGAGATCCCACGTCACAAACTTGCACCTGCACCTGCCTGTTCCAAATCAAGAATTTTTCTGTGAGCACGAATGCAGGGAGGAGATCCTCTGTCAGTACTTTATCCTTGGAAGCAGGAGTACTTGTGTACTGTAGGAGGGATCGGGGATGGATCTTGTCATGTTCATTGATCATTGAATGCTGCACGTCGGGCGCCTCCCGATGAAGATGCAGATGTCGAGCGGCAGCTGCAGCAGGAGGGCTGTCCACGCCAAGTGTTAACAGGGGCGGAAAGCATCTTGTTCATTGCTCGGCATTCACAGTTGCCAAGGTCCTTCCAGATCAGGTACTCGGACACTCTCCGGCATGGCAGTAATGCTGGCGTGGGGTTTGGTGTGTTAGACTGATCTCTAGAGCATAGATCAAGTTGGGTATTTCATGTAAATAGATAGCAAGTCCTAGTACATGTTCTAAACAGAGATTAGAGGGAGGAGTAGAGGAACGTGTCGAACCTGACACTGCAGAGGAGGATCTGCTCGCGTCCGCCATGGAGTCGGTGTCTACGCTAGGCAGCGACGGTCGGAGAAGAGTACGGTGATGAGCAGTGACGACCGACGGTGAAGACCGATGGTGGCGCAGTGAAGTCTGGCGTGGTGGCAGCCCTTCGGTGTAGATGCAGAGACGGCACGGTTGGTGGCTTCCCGTCACTGGCTGCGCCCCTCTAGATCGGATTAGGGTTTAGGGATTTCGGTGAGGAGCTTGGCTCAGGCGAACCTCGTGTTAAGAGCCATCGGCCCCCACCTCTTTTTATAGCGCAATGTGACAGGGGCCCTCCAGCCATGGTGGGCAGGGCGTGCCCGATCAGGGCGTGAATCAAAGACCCAACTGGGCCGTTGGGTCCAGTTAGGATTAGAGATCAATCTAACAATCCCCCCTTGATCTTCTTCCATCTTTATTTTCATATCATTTACTTTCGTTCATTCCATTACAGATTAACGCATAGAGCATGTCTCATCATCATGGCCCATTGCCGATAGATTTAACAACTACAACACACCACTCTGTTTTGAAATAGATACTTATCTTTGGGCCTTCTTTTGTCCAGGAATTATAGGTTTTCCCTTAAACCCATGCCGGCTATATGTTCTCTGACCACATTGGGTGGTAAGCCTTTTGTAAGCGGATCCGCGAGCATCTTTTCAGTACTTATGTGCTCAAGACTTATGACATGATCCCGGACTTTATCTTTCACAACATAATATTTTATGTCAATGTGTTTGGCAGCACCACTTGACTTATTGTTGTGAGCATACTGTATTGCTGGATTATTATCGCAGTATAACTTAAGTGGTCTATAGATGTCGTCAACCACCTTCAAACCGGGTATGAACTTCTTTAGCCAGTTCACCTGCCCCGTTGCCTCATAACACGCTACAAACTCGGCATACATTGTGGACGATGTAGTGACGGTTTGCTTTGAGCTTTTTCATGAAATTGCTCCCCCTGCGAGAGTGATTGGCTTCTTCAAATAAGGTGGGATCATCATCCATCTGAAATTCCTCAGTGTTGTATACTTCATAGTCAGCAGGAATAGCTGATTTTCTAACTCTTTAAGACCTTCTAGGGGCCTCCACATTTAGCACATCTTCTGTTTGAGGCTGTTGTTGCTCCCCCTCATGTGTGGCAATAGGTTCTATAGGATCCTGAAGAACAGGTTTCTCATCTTCATTCATTGTTGCCACAGGCGGAATAACAACAGCTGCTGGCACCACAGTATCTTACATTATCGGTACAACGACAGCAGGTAGTGAGAAAAATGGCTCATGAATCATCGGAGTGGGCGTATATACCCGCTTCTCTTCAAGGTCAATTTCTCGAGCTACCATACTCTCCCTCATCATTTCATCCTCTAGGAAGACAGCGTGTCTCGTTTCCACAAACTTTGTATGTCTGTCTGAACAGTAGAAACGAAAACCTTTTGACTTTTCTGGGTAGCCAATGAAATGATAACTTACTATTTTGGGATCTAGCTTCCCAATGTTTGGGTTAAATACTTTAGCCTCAGCAGAACTCCCCCCCACATGTAAGTGGTTTAGTGAGGGTACTCTTTCTGTCCATAACTCATACGGTGTTTTTAGGCACCGACTTACTTGATACTCTATTGAGAATATGAATGGCGATTTTTAACACCTCCATCCACAGGCTCAACGGTAAGGTGGAGTAACTTATCATACTGCGCACAATATCCATCAGGGTATGATTGCGTCTTTTAGCTACTCCATTTTGCTAAGGTTCGCCCAGTGTAGAATACTGGGCTACTATGCCATTCTCCTGTAAGAACCTTGCAAAGGGTCCAGGAACTTGGCCATATGGGATATGCCGACCGTAGTACTCCCCCCATGGTCGGACCTGACTATCTTAATCTTTAAATTGTGTTGGTTTTCAACTTCTGCCTTAAATATCTTAAATTTATCCAATGCTTCTGTTCTTTCTTTGATTGGATAAATGTAGCCATAACGGGAGTAATCATCTGTAAATGTTATGAACGAATCATAACCATCCACACTCTTTATAGGAAACGGACCATAGATATCTGTGTGAATAATCTGTAAAATTTATGCGCTTCGTTTGGCATCTTTCTTAATTTTTTACATACTTTCCTTTAATGCATTCTCTGCATTGTTCTAAATCTGAGAGCTCTAATGGAGGAAGAATATTATTCTTAACTAGTCTTTCTATTCTCCCCCTCGAAATATGGCCTAAACGACAGTGTCATAATTTCGACAATGCATCGTGAGCTCTCTTTCATTTTCTGTTTACATCCGCAGACGAGGATACATTCACATTGTTGCACGCAACGTTCCCATTATCGCATACAACATTCACATCATCACGTAGTGATAACAGATAAAGCTCATTTTGTAAGATAGCAAGACCAACACATGTATTATTAAATGTTATCTTACATTTGCCATTTCCAAAATGGCAATCATATCCATCATTGTGCAAGCATGAAACACTAATCAAGTTTCTTTGTAATGAGGGAACATAAAGAACATCTCTAAGTAAAAGTGTGAAGCCATCAGCAAGCTCTAGAGAAAGATCGCCAACGGCTTCGACATCTGCTTGGACTCTATTTGCAACTTTAACGTGTCTTTCTCTTCTTTGCGTAGTCCTCGTCGAACGGAATCCCTGTAAAGAATTAGCAACATGAACAGTTGCACCTGAGTCAATCCACCAAGTAGATTTCGAATATTATACATACATGGATTCATTTATGAACGTAATAATGTTCTTACCTTTCTTTGCCATGATCATCTTTAAGTAATCGGGACAATCTTTCTTATAATGTCCTGTCTTCTTGCAATAGAGACATTGATCTTTCTCTACTGTGAACTTGTTTTGCTGAGGCTGATGCAGCATGGGACCCTTCCCCTTTGACTTTGAGGAAGAGTTAGCATTATTATTCTTTTTCTTATTGTCTTTCAAATAATTGATAGAGCCACCATTGGTAGCTTTTATTCTCTCCTCCTCTTGCACACACATAGCCATGAGCCTCTCCATGTCCTATTTTTCGGGCTATATGTTGTAGTTGACAACAAAAGTGTCAAACTCTTTTGGCAAGGAAGCAAAAATCAGATGGATAAGGAACTCTTCCTTGAGAGCTAGATCCATTGGTTTCAGCTTGGATGCCAAATTGCTCATCCTTAGTATGTGCTCTCTTATGCCACCATTACCTGAGTACCTCTCTGTCACCAGCTGCTTTATCAGCTGGGTAGCATATGTCTTTGAAGAGCCAGTGAACTAACTCTTTATTCTTTTGAGGTACTCGGTGACGGTGTCACACTCTAGGATTGAGCCTACAATTGCAGGCTCAATCATGTTCTTTGTCATAGCCAAACATTTCTTGTTGGCAGTGACCCACTTCCTATGCTCAAGGTCATAGAATATTCTTTGAGATGTAAAATCCCTCTCTTTGGTTGCCCAAGCGGCATCAGCCTCGTTTGTCTTCCTCACCGGTGCCACAGGCTCACTGGGACACGATGAGGTGACTACCCAGTCCACCTTAGCCAAGATGAAGGCCAGGTCAATCTTTTTCTTCCACTCCGTGTAGTTATCACCTTTGAGAGTGGGGATCTCTTTGATACAACCCATTAAGTTGTATCCGCCTGAAAACACAATACATATAGAGTGAGAACATAAACATAATAATAATAACAATTGCATGCCTTAGTTCCAACGTTGGTCAAAATTAAAACATACAATTGTCCTCTACATTAATTCTACATCATCGTTGGACAGAAATAGAATTAATGCAAGACAAAACATCATAATATTGCCATTAATCAACGTTGGTCAGAATAATAACAATATTATAATCGATTAAAACATATCCATTTTCAAAATTAAATTCTCCTGTTGGTTCGAATTTAATAATGAAAATAACATCTTTAAATATGCAGCGGAAAAAAATCTCAATTTAGTGAATTTTACCCACAGGAAATTCTCTTTTCTATTTTTCTTAAGCCATTTATTCATTTTCCAGGGGATAAAGCTTTTACTGGAAAAAGAAAAAACAAAATGACTCAAAATGTATATTGTTTTCTGCCCAGCCGGCAAAACGGCCCGACCCATTTCTCTGCGCGGCGTCCGACCGCACCCAGGCCGCAACGTGGGCCTAGGCCGACAAAGTGTCATGGTCGCGTGTGCCCACCTAGGCCACAAAATGGCCCGATCAATCTCGGACGTCCGCACCGATCCAACGGTCGTCCGCGCGCGTCGCATGATCAAAACGCCGACCGCAGCGGCTCCCTTGAAACCATAGTGGCCATTATGCTCCACCCTTTCTCTCTCTTCGCCTCTCTTCTCAGCGCAGCACAGCGGCAACTGAGCGAGTCTGAGTGAGCAGACGACGGAGGGTGAGCAGAGCCTCAACGCTGTCGCCGCCCCCCTCGCTGGCGAGCGCGCTCCCCAGCGGGTGAGCGCGCCGTCGTCGAGTAGCCTGGCCATGGCGCCCCTTTGGCCAGAGCCTAGCGAGCAGCGCCCCTGGCTTGGCCTTCTTTTCCCCACGCGCTAGCGAAGCAGCAGCGCTGCGCAATGGCGAGGTAGGCCTCCCCTTCCCTAACATCCCCCTCTGATTTGCTTCTTTCTTTTGTTCTTCTCGGATTCAACCGATTGGGGATCTAGGGTTAGGGTTTCTTTTCTTGTTAGGGTTTCACTGTTTATCTTCCCCGTAAAATCTTCACGGGTTTAGGGTTCGGCTCTTACATTCTTAAGGCCAAAACCCTCTTCTTCTTCTCCTTTCCTTAACTCGGTTAGGGTTAGGGTTCAACCGAACCCTCTGTTCTTCTTAGAACCGCACTGGATCTAACCTTCTACTTCCTTTTCTAATCGGTTTACCCGTTCTAGATCTAAAAAATCCTAGAAACCGATGGCTCTGGTACCATTGTTAGACTTATAGGATCTCTAGGAGCATAGATCAAGCCGGGTACTTCATGTAAATGGGTAGCAAGTCCTAGTACATGTTCTAGATAGAGATTAGAGGGAGGAGTAGAGGAACGTGTCGAACCTGACACCGCAGAGGAGGATCCGCTCACGTCCGCCATGGAGTCGGTGTCTGCGCTAGGCAGTGATGGTCGGGGAAGAGTACGGTGATGAGCAGTGGCGACCGGCAGTGAAGACCGATGGCGGCGCAGTGAAGTTCGACGTGGTGGTAGCCCTTCAGTGTAGATGCAGAGGCGCCGCGGCTGGTGGCTTCCCATCACTGGTATTAGGATAAAAAATCTAGATTCATAATGGTATTATAATATCCCTAAAATAGAAAATAATAAATAATAAAAACTATGAAATATATAGAGATAGATAAATAAAAATACAATATACCATAGATGGAAGAAATCAATAAACTAAAGATAGAACAAAGCATAAGGAAGAACATAAATAGCAAATATAAAAGGCCACATAATAGATAAAAATTTCTAAGAACATCATATGCACAGTGATTGAGCAACCTAAAATATATTATACATAAGGATAAAAACAGTCGGGATATATCCCAAACCATCCCGCATCGTTTTCTATATTGACCTGCTCGAATTCGTATTTTTGGACAAATTCAAAATCGGTACGAAATACGGTATACCAAATTCAAAAAACAAAACCAAAACAATTTAGGTATTATCCTAACTGTTTTCTACTTTTTCGCTTTTTATTCGGAATATCCCATTTTGAAATACGGTGTGTATACCCTTTTCTACTTTGCCTTATAAAAATTGTATCTTTTTCATACGATCTCGGATGAAGATGATTTTTATATGAAAATTGTAGCTCTCAACAGGGTCTACGATTTTCTAGTTTTAAGTTTTTTTTCATTTAAGATCATTAAGATGCTCAAGAAATTAAACAAAATTTCAGTCGTATATTAATTGCATACAAGAACTTGTCATTTGAGAAAAATCCTGGTGCCTATACCGCTATCGATGTTCAGAGACACGCGGGGGGCTTACCATATGAGAGTTTTAGCGGCCCCTACAATACTATTTGTATTAGGGTGGCTGCAGAGTACTATTCCATACAGGCTATGGTCCCTGGTACAGTGGTTTTGACTTGTGAGCCTTGTCTTGCCTTTCTCCACACGTCTTCTGGTTCCTACCGAACGGGCGTCCCTGGTCGGATGGCTCCAATCGGCTCTGAGTGCGCCGGTCGGAGAAGAGTGGTGAGCAGGGTTCCTACGAGCCCTGGTCAGAGGGACGCGATGTCAGAGTCGGAAGTAGCGCTTTGGGCCAGGCCTTCCGATTAGAGAGGGCGTCCGGAGGCGGCTGGAGGCCGAAGCGAGTGCTCTGATCGGAGTGGTGGGCCCATGGGGTCGACGAGCGGGTGCCGCTCCTTTCGGTCTAGACCTTCCGGTCGGCGATTGGGCCATCCTTCCGGCCTGTTGTATTTAGACTCTTGGGCCAAGCCTTGGCGCGAAAGCCGGTCCCCGAGGGACCCCGTATTTATGAACCCGACAGAAGCCTCCGAGCCCCCGGGCGATTCGGGTCGAATCGTTTGGGGGATTTTTGTCTTGCCGATAGGTGCGCGCGAGCGCACCCATGGGTGTAACCCCCAAGCCCCCGAACGGTTTGGGTAGAACCATCTGGGGGTGTTGTTCTGGTGGGCATGTGTGCGTGTTTTTAGTCTAAGACGGAATTTTGTCGCCCAAGGCGTCGTTGTGCAGCCGAGGTGGTTTTTTAGTTTGTTTTGAGAGATTGGGTGAGAGGGAGTTTGTGGATCCTGACGTCGGTGTGCGCCGTGGGATCGAGAGAGGGAGTTAGTCAAGGGTTTTCATAGGATATAAGGAAGATGTCTTCCCGTAAGTCTTACTTCCTCTAGGCGGAATACGCCTAGATGGCTAAGCTCGAGCGTCGGGTAGAGTCCGCTCACCGCGAGTCCTAGGACCGGGCGACTGAGGTGGTCATGGCGCAGGTGGAGGGGTAGCGTGCAGTGGAGCGGGCGACTACCGCCGAGCAAGGGCTCAAGGCGATGAAAGCCCGCCAGGCGGAGACTGAGGCGGAGTTGCGGGCATCCCTGGCGAGCACCGAGACGGCGCTTCAAGAGGCCTTGGCGGCCCTTGAGCCGGAGCGGAGTGCTCTGGAGTCAGAGCGGGCCACCCTGGAGTTAGCGTGGATGGCCTTAGAGGTAGAGCGGAGGGCCCAGTCGGTGGTGGACCAGGAGGTGCACGCGCTCCGAGGCGGGGTGATGGGGATGGAGGAGGCGAACACCCGGCTGTGTGCGTAGGTGACTCGACATGCGGAGGAATTCTCAGCCCTTGAGAACTCTCGCACTGGTACATACCCTTTCTTGTTTTTCATTGCGTTTGTTTCTTTCTTCAGCCTGTTCTTGAGCTTGTCGCCCCTCCTTCAGAGCTAGATGGAACGGTGAAGATGCTGGAGTAGGACCTAGAGATGACCAAGGCGACCCTCAGCCAGAATGCGGAGGAGCTGGCCAAATCCCATGAAGAGTAACGTGCTCTTGAGGGGGACCTTGACCAGATCCACAACGTTGCCCAGCTTGTCATCTCGGAAGTCTTCGGGTCGGTGCCAAGCACTAGCATGCCTGCTGTCTAGCTGGTGGAGGTCCCAGACGCGGTCAAGGACCTTGTCAGGAGCAGGCTGTTTTACAGGGTGTCGGGGGTGCTGACCTCGGTGGCGATGCACCACCCGAATCTGGACTTTGCCACTATCTACAGCGGGTATGCTGAAGGCCTGAGTATGGAGGACATCCAGTCAATCGGGGAGAGCTTGCTGCCGCATGCGCGGTCGGTGTAGGAGCAAGTCTCCGTCGAGTGGGTGATGGACGTTCACCGTGAAGACATGGCCCGAAGCATGCGTGGGGAGGACGCTTCCGAGCCTACAGATAGCACGAAGCCTGGTTCAGGGGGGAACGTTACCTCAGCCCCGATCGAGTCGAACGTCGTGCTGCCGGGGAGTGAGCAGCCTGTGCCTTCGTCGGTTGCGCCGTCAGCAGATGCCACCGGGCCGGTTTAATACCTTGCAGAATATAAGTAGTTAGTAGATGTAAAAAGTTTAAGTTCGTGGGGGAGCCCCTGTGTAAAACGTTCATGTGTGTTTTAATGACTGCAATCGGTTTTTGTTTTTGTGATGGAGTTGCTCCGTTGGGGAAGCTTGTTCCCTTTCCTTCCTTAGTTCTCCCTTAGCATAATTTTGTTTTTTATTTCTTTCTTTCTTGTACCTACCCATTTGTCCCATAGGCTGCAACCTTGTGAGCCCAGGGCATGGCCTGCGAGGCTCAGCCGCTCGCAACCATAGGAAAAGGTGGGGTGCGATCAGTCGGAATGTTCTAAAGCAAAGCTACATAAGGTAAATCAAAGGAACGAATTGCCCTTTTGTTCGGGTAGGAAGGAGTTTCTCCATATGAAAGTAAAAGAGTACTCAAAGTAAAAACAAAACAGAGGGGTAGTAGAGCCCCCTAGTGGAGCCCCCGAGCGCCCCGAGCCAAAAAGTGTTCAGGTCGGGGTGCTTTTATAGGAGCGTTCGTTAAGTAAACAAAGGTAACACTAAAACTTAGGAAGAAAAAGCGACATAGTTGTTCCAAGGTGCTCAAAGAGAGCGTCGTCGTTGTTGTCCTTCAGTTGGTAGGCGTCCGGTCAGATCACTTCATCCTTCAGTCATCTGGATCCTTACACGCTGCGCCCCTTTCTTCGGTTGCTGCCTTTTCACCTTTTTCTTTCCTTGGCATGCCAGTCTTCCTCAGCAGGCGCTTGAGGAGCTGGCAGTCCTTGTAGAGATGTTTGACGTGATAGTCATGGTTGGTGCACGAGCTCTCCATGAGCTCATGAAAGTGACCCAAAGGGTCTTGCTGGGGCTGCGTGCCCGCGTGATTGGCCATGGCGACCGATGCGGAGTTGGCCGGTCGGCGGTGATCCTTTATGTTCTTTTTTCCCCTCTATGTGGAGGGGCCCTCGTCTTGATCCTAGTGCTTGGCCTTACCTTCGCCGCGGCCTTCGTTGAAGCGCGGTGGGAATGGCGCTTGCTGGAGGTGTTGGACAAAGGTCCATGGTCCTAGGCTATCAGGGCTAGGACTCCGGTCGACGCTGCGCGTGTCTTGGTTTGGTCTAAGCCATGCGAATATAGGCGGTCGATGCGGAGCGGTCGCTGGGTCAAGACGAGGTGCAAGTGCGGCCTCCTATACCGTACTCAACGATTGTAGTGGCGATTGGGTGGAGCGACCCATCTGCTGCGTCCTTGTTCCCCTGGCGGAGAGCGAGGACGCGAGTCAACATCGTGATATGGAGCACTCCGCTTGTTGAACGGCGGCGGTCTCCACTAGTGCCCAGAGGTTTTGGTGGATCGCCTATTCATGAGGGTCGTTTGGCTCGGATAGGTCGCACAGAATCATTGCCAGGGCGGTGATGTTCTGGTTCGCCCGAGCAAAGTGTGGGGGATCATTCCCCTGTCCATGGTGTTGTGCTGGACCTGACGGGTATGCCCCCGAGCGCCGCTCGTGGGTCTGTGCGCGCGGGGCGCAGTGAGGTGCACCGGGCGTGTCGGCGCAGTTGGTGGCTGATACAACCACCGTTGTCGTAGTTCCTCCCTATGCTCAAGTACGAGCTCGGGGGTCCCCATGTGAGGGTCCAGAGAGGTGCGAGTCCATGAGGACTCTGCTTCCACCGGTGGGCGTCCCGGAGGGTCCACCATGGCGCACTCTGGGGACGGACGGTAGCTAGGTGTCATGTCGCCGATGCTGGAATCGTCACTCTCACCATCGTCATCCATGAGGTTGAGGAAATAGGTGGGAGCATAGCTCGCCATTCCCACGAATTCGAATGCGTGAGGGGGCAGCGCAGGCATCCTTCGGAGCCCCTAGGCGTATGTGTCCGTGGAAGACATGAGGCCGTTGGGGAACCGGCCATACGGCGGTTGCATTGGGGACAACGGGGTTCCGCCGGGCAATCGGCGGAAGATAGAGAATAGTAAGTAAATAATAGCGTGTATATTACTCACGGCGGGGTTTGAACAGAGAGTTTGCTCAGAATGAAGCACAGATGCCGTGTCGCCGAAGTCATGCGTCCTAGAGTTGATGGAGGACGTCCCTTCGATGGTTGCCAGGTCACAAGCCTCCTCGTAGAGATGTAGCACGCCGAGCCAGTTGGCGATGAAGTTTAGGCTTCCGAAGAGGAAGGCCTGGGATGGCTCAAAGACAGGTGGAATCCACATCCCAGTGGGTGAGAGTGTGGGAAACTCCAACGAGCTGAAGCGAATCATATTGCCCAAGCCCGCCATGGTGAGGGTGGCGGAAAAGTGGGCCATCCGATGACCAAAAAGTGTTGAACGTACAACGTGTTCCCCACGGACGGCGACAACTGTCGGTGCAGAAAGTGACCAACTAGTGAATACTTATAGTTTTGTTGTACGTTGTGATCGGAGGTGGCCGAGCACTCAATGACACAGGATTTATACTGGTTCGGGCAACATGCCCTACGTCTAGTCGGGGTCGGTCGGTGACTTTATTCCTGAGCCCAGGTGCTCGAAGTCTACAGTGGGGTTACAAATGAGAGGGAGAAAGATGGGGTGTACAAAAGGTTCGATCGGCTCTGGTCAGAAGGGCCGAGAGTGACAGGAACTTCGCTATGAGCTAAGTGTTCAAGCAGATGCTTGAGGTCTAAACCTGGTGGTTCTGTGGTTGTGAGCTATCGATCTAAGGAACTCTGGCCTACTAGAATCGGTCTCCTTTGTTGGAGGAAGCGCATCCCCTTTTATAAATGAAAGGGATGGCTTTACAAGTGAGAGGGTGAGGGTACGTATGCTGCCGAGCCTTGTTGCCCACACCAGTGGGTACAAGATAGTGGTAGGCGCCTACAACACTGTTGTTGTTGCTGTAGAATGTCAGATGCACATGGGAGGTCATGCTGCCTTTTTTAGGAATGGTGGATGTCAGTAACTACAAATACTGTTTGATGCCTAGAGTCATGTGAAGAGTCTCGCTATGTTCACCCGATACAGTAAATCCTAGTGCCTATACCGCTATCGATGTCCAGAGACACGCGGAGGGCCTTACCGTATGGGAGTTTTAGCGGCCCCTACAATACTGTTTGTGTCAGGGTGACTGCAGAGTACTATTCCGTGCAAGGTATGGTCCCTAATACAGTGGTTTTGACTTGTGAGCCTTGCCTTGTCTTTCTCCGCACGTCTTCTGGTTCCTACCAAACGGGTGTCCCTGGTCGGATGGATCCAGTCGGCTCTGAGTGCGCCGGTCGGAGAAGAGCGGTGAGCACGGTTCCTACGAGCCCTGATCAGAGGGACGCGGGGTTGGAGTTAGAAGTAGCACTTTGGGCCAGGCCTTTCGATCGGAGAGGGTGGCTGGAGGCCGAAGTGAGTGCTCCGATTGGAGTGGTGGGCCCAAGGGGTCGACGAGCGGGTGCTGCTCCTTTTGGTCTAGACCTTTCGGTCAGCGACTAGGTTGTCCTTTTGGCCTATTGTATTTAGACTCTTGGGCCAAGCCTTGGCGCGGAAGCCGGTCCCTAAGGGACCCTGGGTTTATGAACACGACAAATACCTTGTTGTGGTTTAGAGGATTACATAATAGAAACAAGGGATGATAAGCACTCAACTCATGATATAAGTGAAACGATCCACAATTTCCTCGAAGGAAAATCCACAGATTACATCATAATATGATTGCCCTAGAAGACCAAGATATCACATTATCATTATTCAGTTGATACCACAGTTCATACATCGCAGAATTATAAGTTTACAAGGTAATACAACACTTGGTAACACACCTAAGTATAACATTATACTAGTGGAAACGCACACAGATCAGCATTAGAGTAGACGTAGCGCGTCGGCGGGTGAAGGCTCCTCCTTCATGTGCGGTCATTAGAGTAGGCGTAGGGTGTCAGCGGGCGTAGACTTCATCCTCAACCAAACTTGAGTGTAGGAACGAGACCACATAATCCTTCTAATCTCCGTCGTCGTCGTTGTAGTTGACATCCAAACCTACCAAATATCTTTCAGTACGATTTGTATTGGCCACTGGCTCCCATCCTATGCTTTGCGTTGCTTTGTGGTAAGTGTAATGCAAGGGTAGAGCAAAAGGCCTATTTATGGCTGTAGTTTTCCTATGCAAGTTCATCAATATTTTATAATAATTCATCAAGTTTTAACCCATCTCACCCACACGTTCACCCACCCCATCACACACATCTCACCACATTCTCACTCTCTAGGTGGCAAGGATGACTCCCTCTCGTGCCTTGCCTTATCGGCTAACAGCTAAAATCCAACAAACCCGGGGGGAGAAGAAGAAAGGACTCCTCTCACTAATCAAGGGAAGCGTAGGTCAAAGGAATGTCCATATCTGCCACCGTGGCTATATGTATAGATCGATCAACTCTATAGAGCGTGTACACCTTGAACCACAAGATCACCATCATCAACGGTGGCCACCGTCTAGGCTGATACTAGGCTACCTCCCAACCGGTACGATGCCACCCTGCCACTCAGCCCTGAGTCACCCCAGAGTCCACCAGCATGCTAAGACTATGAGACATAGTACCAGGCCCTCAAGGTCACTACGCTGTCTTAAGAGGGTGCGAGCCATATGCCCGTACCTCCCTACAGTATCACCTACATCCTAGGCAGTAGTGGCACCACTCTAGCTGGTCGACATCTGTCCCCCACCCATTTAGGAATGAGTGGTGTGTACGTAGGGTCCTATGATTTGGTTCTCCCGACATATCAGTCCTTAGGGGGACTAGATAGGTCATCTTCTCAAGTGGGGTTAATCGACACCCGTGCCTCGACGGCACCTCCTCCTAGGGGCTCACCCCTATGAGGCATCCCTGGGTCTACTCCACTCACATGTACCTGCTACAGGTACCTCTCATCATAGAGGATGCTCAAGTCACACCCTCCCGACAAGACTTATCCTAAGGACTCATCGTAGAATCCTATCCGGTCGACTAAACCCTCACCACACACCCAAGACGCATGCTAAGATCTCCCCAAGTTATTACCACATTATCGGCACCGAGTGCCATAGCCACTCACAAACAATCCTCCACCAAGCATCATATCACAGATATAATGCGTAGTAGAAGTAAGCAGTAAGTAGAAAGCGAGCGTCTAGCCTATCAGCATGTGTGCAGGGGTAAAGGTTGCGTCAAGGTAATGGCTTCAAGCAATTCTACCATGCAACCTATCATAGTTCATTTGCATGAAAATAAAGCACTATCAACTATATTATTGCATGTCTAATAGGATTCTATGAGGTTGGGTGGGACATGGCACCTATTGACTAATCGACTCTGAGATCCTTAGTGTACTTGTAGTCATTCTCCTCAAGGTTCTGTTGCCATCCGTGTGTCCTTCCTCCAATGGATTTCGGTCTGATCAACGTTATCCTTGATGCAACTACCGCAATAGAGTGACAAACAAGGCAAAAGAGCAATCAATCCCTAAACCAAGAAAGACTATGAATAAACAGGCAACAACACACGGGAAGATCGAATAACACCAAAAGAACACTGAAGGAAAAAGGACTTAGCCCTCGCGGAGGATGTCCGATCCTTGGGCTTGAAAGAAAACAGAAGTGGTGTCCGCTAAGCACAAGCTCGAGTCACAGCCTAGCTAATACCTCCTAGGCTGATCGTGTCGACCTGTATGACTTCAAGAATAATGGCCTAGACCCTAGCCCAACTTAAGCAAACACCATGGCAAACAAGGCTAGCCCTCATGAAGCGAGTCCATTTTCCTCGAGCTTAAAAAGAGAAAATCGGCTAGGCATGCCCATATCACATCCTCGGTAGAGACGACACTCTAATGGTTGATTGAGTCGACTCGCAAGGTTTCAAGAACATAACATAGACGCTAACCTTGCTAACTAGAAGTGATAGTCCGGTCTTTGATCCGATCGTCATGGCTAAAGACAGGACCGAATAGAGCAGGCTAAAGGGGAAAAGGGAGTAGTTTCAGTATCTCTCTCAATCCTTATGCCATTGTAATTGACGAGAATCGAAGAGAGGGTGGAACAAAAAGAGAAAAGAGAGGAGCAGTGGTCTGCTTCTTCCAATCCACAAGACATGGCAAAAGACGGAGCATTGGAAGGAAGCGACACACAAGAGGACACGAACACCTGAGTCCACTCGTAGGGTACCTCAACCTACATGCACTAAATGGCACCAAGACACCCCTAGGGTCTTAGCGGTGCGGTTGTCACTGCGAGAACCTAGAGAGTGCTAAGGTCTAAAATAGGTACAAGCATACAAGGGGCCCGAGCACGAAAGACCCAAAAGAGGGGAAAGAAAAGATTCACCATCCTTTGATCCACTCGTCATAGTTGTTGACGGGAATCGAAGGAATGAAATCAAGAGAGCAATAAATGAACACCAAAAGGGCACAAATGAGCAAAAAGGGATTTTGGTTCCACGATACTTCAATCCACAAGTCATGGTAATCGATGGGAATCGAAGGCGTTGGAAGAAGAGACCTCAATCCACATCTTATTAGATCGATGAGGATTGAAAGAAAGAACAAGAGAGGATAGAAGAATGGTCCTACATTCCTTCAACCCGCTCGACATGGTAAGGGACAGAGGTTGAAAGAGTCAGACCAAAGAAAGGAGAGGCACGGGTTGCAAGATCTACCTCTCTTCGATTTAGTCGCAATGGCAAAAGGCAGAGATTGAAGAAACACAACAAAGCACAGCAGTCGACTACCTTCTGATCCACTCATCATGGTAATGGATGGGAACCAAAAGAAGCGACGCACAAGAGGGTTGTTGATGCAAAAGTGGATCTGCAAACACAAAGGGCTAATACCCGAATCAATATCCAAAGCATGCCAGTCGATTTGACCTGTTAATCGACAAGGATGAAGATACGAGCACTTTGGTCCTGACAACAGCGATACGCCCGGAAGTCACGACCAAGAGGTACTCACGCGGAACTCGAGAATCACCGAAGGTTGCACTGAAGCGATGCAACTCGCCGAATCAATGAGAACTCGTAAAAAGGAAAAAATATGCAAATTGACGAAGTCGCCGAAAAGTAAGTAGATGCAAATAGGAGTAAAAATTGGTTTTTGATATTGATTGATTTATATTACATTGCCCCTCAATCTATATTTATACCCTGATCTAAAGAGACATAACCAAATACGACTAGGACACCAAGTCCATATCTAAGGAAACACGTGACTCTTACATGAATCATACTCTAACAAATATAGAAAAGGAAATCAACTCCTATCTATTTCCCTGTCCGCCTCAATTACGATGGAATTCTCACCGACCTCCTTTCCATCGGCATACTTCCTGTTTCATTGGCAGTAGTTTTCAAGCCTTCCTTCATTGGCATCGACAATAACATCTCCAACCTTATCGGCAACGCCCGAGTCTAAATCAACCTTTCCATCGATCACCACCATTCATCGGCAACCATCTTTACAAGCTGATTTTCATCGACTGTCAGCGTATACAGTAACTTTCCTCCTGCCGATTAGCCCAATCTGATCATTTTGACACGTGCAAAAAACGGTGTCAACACATGCCCCCCAATTTCAGAGTATAAAACCATTAATGCTCCGAAATTTACTCCAGACAACGTTTGCCTTCGCCTAATTACCGTAACTCATCCTCCAAGCCAAAACTTGATCTGTTATCAAATCTAATCAAATCTAGTCCTGATTCACGTACCTCAGTAAATATCGCACAATTTCCAACCACTCTTGCCCTGATTATAGTTAAGATACCAAAACAATAATCCATCGGCAAGATCCTAACATAATAATGCCGCCATTTTCAGAATTAAAATATCCTGTACCGAGATCTCTTCCAAGTCATGATTACTTGCCATCAAATCATCTGTACAATCCCTTGATTATCGTGCGAACAGTTACCATATCCATCTGAACCACCTTGACCCACATGCGCACGGCATAGAGATAAGTCCAGAATACCCCTACTCTAAGTGGCTTATAAATAGATTTCTCCGGAACGCTCGTCTTCTACCCTCAGACTTCAATCTTTGGCATTCTCTCTTTCCGGTGACGACTCCGACAAACAACTGCGCGACCTCAACCAACAAGAACTTTTCTCCAGCGTCAACCTCGAGTCTCCAGCTCGTGCCCCCATCTACCTCAAGATAATGGCAATCAACTTCGACGTCCCTGCGGTTCGTTCCACTTCCGTTACTTTTTACCTCGATTCCTCTGGTCTTTGCGAGTTCATACAGTTGGTAATTTTTTCTCTTTTTCTTTGTTCTTCGGATCCTCTAAACTTAGGAACTTCACAACAAATTAGTTATTCCAACCGATCAGCCGCATTTCCAATGCCTAGGACCAATGAGCAACCTAGATCCAACTGATCTGATTAATGCAGAGGTTAACAGAATCCCTTTTAGAGCCCAAAATTTCTCTCTGAATTTATGGAAAGATACATTCCGATCTTGGCCCAAAACCACCAAAGGGTGGAAAGATTGGTACTTGAGGGTCAACAGGTCGATGCAAGTACACTGGGCAGAACGGAAGCTAGACCAACGCATTAGGCTATCCATTGCCGATATGCAAAAGAACGAGTCAATGATGATTGCAGCTGCTTACTTCTGGTCAGACATAACAAACACTTTTATGTTTGGACATGGCCCAGCTACTCCCACACTTGCCGATGTCTACATGCTCACTGGCTTGGACATTTCAACTGCCAATGAAGGCTCCATCTATGGTAGAAAAATCTGAATATAGGGTGAATACCCGCAACATCGGCGGTTGGACGGGATATATTCAAGAATGCCAGAGGACCGGGACAGTTAAACAGACGGAACATGCCACATTCTTGAATATGTGGTTAGAAAAATTTATCTTCTGTGGTCGATCAGTAGGACCAACCATCGCCTTCCTCCCCGTGGCTGAACTCTTGGCTAATGGTGTAAGGTTCCCTCTTGGCCGATACCTTCTGAGCTCCACTTATCATCTTCTTCATCAAGTGTCTCAGAAACTTTTGCTTGGCGAACCCATCGGCAACTTAGGAGGCCCGTGGTGGTTTATCAACATGTGGCTGAATGCCCATATGCACAAACATTTGCAATGGGACTTCTTTGCCCAACAATTCCCATGAGAAATTGCTAAAGACCACGTGCTTGGGGATGAGGAATCGGCAACACGCTCACCCCTCAATTTTGGTGAAGCCATAATTGTCCTCCCTGGGACAGAGGCCAATGAAGACCAGATCGGCAGATTCTTCCAAAGCTTCTACAATGGTCTTTCTCGTGATCATAGGGCCTGGGTACCTTATATTGACGAAGAAAACAGATTCCCCCTTCTTTTCAACTTTGCCGATGACACTCTGAATCAGGATAATGAACTCATGATGGCCATCATTACTCCCAGGGCAATCCCAGTAAACACATTCGGTAGCGGGAAAAATACCAATATCACGTATGAATTTTACAATCCATCGGCAGTATCCCGTCAATTGGCTTTTGGGCAACTGCCAATCAAACTTTGTTTTGCCGATGTGATCAAACCCAGAGAAACAATCACCTGCAGAGCAGATTGGAGCAGGGTAGTACGACTCTCCCCCGATGCCGATACTACAGATGTCGATCTATCCATCTGGACGCCAGCATCTTTCATCACCGAATCATATAAGCAATGGTGGCGAGAGTGGAGGGAACAACTGTTTGCAACATCTGCTCACACATATCGACACATGATCGACCCTGAATACACCATTCCCGATGACACAGTAAGTTTCTTTTAACTCCCTTCTGCTTTTTCCTTTCATATATCAGTAACTAACTTTCTCGTGACAGGTTAACAACCCAGCACCATCTATGAGCAAAAGTGGGAAACCCTTCGATCTTCGGCCTGTTTCCCCGATATCACCGATCGGCTACAACGCCCCCACCTTAGCTGCTTTGACTCACCAGAAGACCCGTGCCAAGACCATCACCTCCAAGTCTAAATTGGCTACAGCTAGGGCCACTCCATTGGCTGCTGCTACAAACCCTGATCAAGGCATTCAAGGTAACAACCCCGTTTATTTCTACTCATGCCGATCACAGACTGTATTAACATTAATCATCAGGGTGTAAGAGCCGCTGCTGGATCGTCATCGGCAATTCCTCCGACATCAAGCACCACTACCTCTGACAAACCTTCAAAGGTATTCCTTTGATTTTACATTTTATCTGTTAAATATCATACCTTACACTTGTTTTGCAGCAACAAATGGGTAAATCGGCAATCGTACCAGATGTTCAAGCTCCACAACCAACAAGTGCCGATGCCCCCCAGCCAACCATTGTTGAGGCCCAAGCAATGCGCAAAGCCTTAACAGATGCCGAGGCACAGCCAAAACGACAGAAGTCCATGCCGATCCCCACATCTGCCCCAACGTCTGCAAGCCGGCAAGAATCAGTCGATGCAACTAAGCAAGCAGTTAATCCTCCTATACAAGACATACCATCGGTCCTCATACCCCAAGGGCCAACCACCGATGAGGCCACAGAGGATATCCCATCGGCAAGCTCAGCCGGTCCTCCACATGGCATACTCCAGGCTGCTTCCTCCAACCAAGTATAGGAAATTGCCTTGAAATAGGTAAGCCGATTGACCTAGTCGATTTATAATATTCATACTTATCCTTAACTGGCCTCTTTTTCTCTTTCTCAGGAACAAGACTCAACAAACAGCCTATTTTCCTTTGCCATTGACGTTTCTGATGATGATGGAGAGGAAGCAAGTTCTTCCCTTGCACTGGGAACAATATCGGTAGAAATTAAGTCCAAGTTGGAAGCTCTCCTGGACTTGTTACAGTAGGATACCGCCCAACTGGTAGATGACTCAGACCCCGCAAAGGCAATTTTCAAAACAATCCATGGCCAGGTCCCTGCCGATGTTGAAGAAGCACTCTTCCCAGCAGCCCATTTAGAAAGCCGCCAACTGCAATATCAACGGGCTGCTCAACGCATTGCTGATAGAGCAGCTCAGGCTCAACTCAAAGAAGAGATGCTACAACTGAAACAGATTGTCGATGAGAAACACAAGGGCATCGGCAACTTGCAGACTTCGGGCGCTGAACTTAAGCAGAAAATCTTAGATTTATCGGTAAAGAGGATGGCTCTATTGGCTGAATTGAAAGAAGTCAAGGCAGCCTTAACTCATGCCCAACAAGAAGAAAGCCAGCTACCCGATGCCATCAAGGCCCTTCAGCAAGACATTGAAGGAAGCCGACCAGATTCGCCTGCGTGCGATATTGGCTATCCAATCCTTGTTAAACTTATAAATCTTGTCTATTGCATTGGCACTTTATGAGACATTGACATCCTTGTATAATTCTAGCCGATAGGACTGTTATCAGCACTTATACTTTTATGCATCCATCCAGATACTAGGGTAATATTTCTTTAAATATTTTCCATTTAATGCTCTGGGAAACACAACCCCTTCGAGGGTTTCTAGAATATATGCGTTACCAGGAACAGACTGATTTATCCGATATGGACCTTCCCAATTAGGAGACCACTTTCCAAACTTTGAACTTTTAGTCTCAATCGGTAAAATCAATTTCTAGACCAGATCTCCATTGGCAAACTCCTTTACCTTCACCTTCTTGTCATACCATCTGGCTACTCTTTTCTTATTTTCTTCGATGCTAACTAAAGCCCTTAACCGATGACCCGCCACATCTTCCAACTCATCCTTTATAAGAGTATCATAATCATCGGCTGTCAGCTGATTTTGAGAACGTATTCGCCTAGAGCCAGTTTTAATTTCCCAAGGCAATATTGCATCGTGTCCATATACTAACTGATAGGTCGTTACTTTGGTTGCACCATGACATGACATCCGATATGACCACAAGACTTCATTTAATACTGTATGCCACCTCATAGGATTTTCTTTAATTTTGCGCTTAATGAGTTTGATGATCCCTTTGTTAAAAGCCTCAGCCTGACCATTAGCTTGAGCATAATATGGAGAAGAATTTAAAACTTTAATTCCCATACCTACAGCAAACTCATCAAATTCTCCCGATGTAAACATAGTACCCTGATCGGTAGTGATAGTTTGAGGAATACCAAATCGGTAAACAATATGCTCTTTCACAAAATCGATCATATTAGCCGATGTCACCTTTTTTAAAGGAATTGCCTCAACCCATTTTGTGAAATAATTGATAGCAACCAGAATAAATTTATGTCCTTTGCTCGATGGCGGATAAATCTGACCGATGAGATCGATAGCCCGTCCCCGAAACGGCCAAGGTTTAATTATAGGGTTCATAGCCGATGCAGGCGCTCTTTGAATATTACCAAACTTTTGACACCCCTGACATCCTTTAAAATATTTAAAACAATCTTCAAGAATAGTCGGCCAATAGTATCCATTCCTTCTAATCATCCACTTCATCTTGAAAGCCGATTGATGCGCTCCACACACTCCTTCATGAATTTCACCCATCAAGCTTTTCGATTCATCACTGCTAACACATCTGAGTAAAACTCCATTTATAGTTCGATAATATAATTCATCATCGAGGAGCACATACTTGGTAGCTTGGAACCTTATACGTCTTTCAACCTTTTTATATGGATCCTTTAAATAATCGACAATCTCCTTTCTCCAGTCATCGGTATCGACTGCCGATGTTAGCACTTCCTGAATAGGCTGATACCCTGAAGCATGCTGAGCTAGTCGATTAGCCTCTTCATTATGCAGTCAAGAAATATGTTCAAGACAAAAATCTCTAAACCCTTTCAACAATTGCAAACATCTTTCATAATACGAAATTAAAACTTCACTTCGGCATTCATAAATCCCAGCCAATTGATTTATAACTAGCATAGAATCACCAAAGATTTCAACAGCATCGGCACGTATCTCCTTCAGCCATTCTAACCCTTTTATCAAGGCTTGGTATTCAGCCTGATTGTTTGTCGATGTAGCAACAATCGGCAATGAAAACTCATACTTCCTTCCTTGAGGTGAAATCAACACAATGCCGATACCTGCTCCTTCACCATATGTGGACCCATCGAAGAAAAGTGTCCAAGGAGCAACCTCCAGAGAGTCCACTGTATTACAATGCTGAGTGACAAAATCAGCCATAACCTGCCCCTTAACTGCCTTAGTCGATTTGTAACGTAGTTCAAATTCTGATAATGCTAAAATCCACTTGCCGATTCTACCACTTAATATCGGCATCGACAGCATATACTTGACTACGTCGTCTTTGCATATGACCGTACATTCGGCAGATAACAAATAATGTCTTAATTTGACACAAGAAAAGTATAAACACAGACATAATTTTTCGATGGCCGAATACCTTGTCTCAGCATCCACTAATCTTCTGCTCAAATAATAAATAACACGTTCTTTCCCTTCAAATTCTTGAATAAGAGTTGAACCGATAACGGTATCATCAGTTGACAAATACAACCTGAAAGGTTTCCCGTGTTGAGGTGGAACTAGCATTAGAGGATTTGTTAAATATTGCTTAATTTCATCTAGGGCTAACTGCTGCTCAGCTCCCCATATAAATTCCTGATCGGCTTTCAATTTAAGTAATGGACTGAAAGCCTTGATCTTACCCGACAGATTAGATATGAATCTTCTAATGAAATTAATCTTACTGATCAAAGATTGCAATTCAGTTTTATTGGCAGGAGCAACCACCTTGTTAATTGCATCAATAGACTTCCCACTAATTTCGATGCCCTGCTGATGCACTATAAAACCCAAGAATTGACCTGCCGATACACCAAATGCACATTTATTAGGATTCATCTTCAATCCATGCTTCCTTGTGCACTACAGTATCTTTTGTAGATCGACTAGATGTTTTGTGATATCTCCAGACTTAATCACTACATCATCAATGTAGATCTCAACTAATGTGCCGATGTATTCATGAAAAATAAAGTTCATAGCTCTTTGATAAGTAGCGCCGGCATTTTTCAAACCAAACGTCATGACTATCCACTCAAACAACCCTACATGACCTGGACATCTGAAAGCAGTCTTGGAAATATCTTGTTCAGCCATGAATATTTGATTGTAACCTGTATTACCATCCATGAAGCTGATAATTTGATGTCCGGCTGTAGCATTAATCAACAAATCAGCAATCGGTATTGGATAGCCATCCATCGGTGTGGCTTTGTTGAGATTCCTAAAATCAATACAAACACAAAGTTTTCCATTTTTCTTATAAACAGGAACCACATTAGAGATCCACTCTGCATATCGACACTGCCGAATAAACTTTGCCTCAATTAATTTAGTTATTTCGGCCTTAATGTCAGGAAGTATATTAGGGTTGCATCGGCGTGCTGGTTGCTGATGTGGTCAAAATCCAGATTTGATAGGTAACCGATGTTCAACTATCGATTGGTCTAATCCAGGCATCTCAGTATAATCCCAAGCAAAACAATCTTTATACTCTTTTAACAAATCAGTTATTTGCTGCTTACACTTGGAATCTAACTTAGCACAAATAAAAGTAGGTCTCGGCCAATCGCCATCACCAATATCTACTTCTACTAAATCATCTGCCGATGTGAACCCTTGACCTAATTTTCCATCATCGGCAAACCTATCCATTAAAACTCTTCTTCAGAACCGACTGCTTGGATCGGTGGAATTTCATAATCAGCAACTCTAAGGAACTCTTTTTCCCAAACTTCTCCTGATATGCATTTAGTTTGCTCATAAGTATCTGATTCTGCCGATGTGATGATATAAGAAGAATCACCAGGGACAAACTCAATCTTATCCCCAATCCACTATACGAGGCATTGATGCATTGTAGAAGGAACACAACAATTAGCATGAATCCAATCCCTCCCTAGAAGCAGATTATATGCACCCTTGCCATTAATAACAAAGAACGTCGTCGGCAAGGTTTTGCTGCCGATGGTCAATTCAACGCATACTATCCCCTTTAGCCGGTGACACATTACCTTCAAAATCCTTCAGCATCATATCGGTTTTGGTCAAGTCCTTGATCTCCCTTACCAAGTTTCCGATACATCACATAAGGCATAATATTAATCGCAGCCCCTCTATCGATAAGTATCTTAGATACAGGCTGCCCATCAACTCTGCCTTTTACAAACAAAGCCTTAAGATGCTGTCTCTCGTCATCGGTAGGTTTCTCAAAAACAGCCATCATTGGATCTAGTAGTCAACTGAGGCTACTTGATCAGAGAGAACAACTTCTTCCTCGTTATCAGATAGTGTCAAAAACTCCATTGGCAACATGAATACCATATTAACATCTGCCGATGGACCCTTATTTTTGTGTTTTACCTACCACTGCTGATGATCGGACCTCTCATTGGAGGAATTTTCCTCTCGGTATAAATCCTCCTGATGCTCACGTTGCATCCTCCTTTTTATGTGTCTTTGTCAGACCCTCCGGGCACCATCGAAGAAACTTGGTTTTCCTAAACCGGCTGAATAACAGGTCCCAGTTGATTCTACACGGCATATATTAGGGTCCCTATAGAATATTTCTTCATCGGGAACTCTTGCAGTTTGCCATCTCCTCAAGCTCCTCTTGATTCCTCGGAAAATATCAAGCGCGTTTACCAAGCCTTTCATGTACACTAAGTCTGCCCCCCAGCCTGATCATGCACTGATGCTCTGCCTCTGATCAGGCTCATTGATAAATAAACCCTGATTGCTAGGTTGAAACCTCCTTTCTGACCGATTGACCTCATAATAGCCATTGCACTCAGGGCAATTTTCAACAGTTGGCAATTTAATACCTTCTTCCCAGCAATGGATGAAAAACGGGCACCTCCAATGATCTTTATGCCGATACCATTCTTTCCGACGTCTCTCTTCTTGCTGTTGTCGATATCGGTCCTTACGCTGACGCCAACCCTCCTGCTGCCTTCGATGGGTAATCACAATGCCAGGTCGAGGAGGGTTTTTGGAACTACTGCTTTCTCCCAGTAAACCCTTACTTTTTGCATCATCAGTAGTTATCCGATGTTGGGGATCCACTGATGCGTTTTTCTCAGCAGCCTCTGACGTCAATACCTTGGTCTTCCCTTTGGCCTCCAACATATTTGCTGGAAAAGGGTGTTGATCAATTTTCATCGGCTTCTGGGCCTTGGAAGTACCAAACTTAATTCTCCCAGATTCAATAGCCGATTATAACTATTGCCTGAACACCTTGCACTCATTTGTACTGTGTGAAGTTGCATTGTGCCATTTACAGTACAAGATCTTCTTCAACTCTTCTGCCGATGGGATCACATGATTAGGTGACAGCTTAATTTGGCCCTCTTGAAGCAGAAGATCAAATATCTTGTCGGCCGTGGTGATATCAAAGGTAAACTTTTCTGGCTCTTTCTGACCAAAGGGACAAGATATCGGACTTTTTATTCTTAATCCCACTCAGCTAAGCCGATAACTGGTTCTTCATCAGAATTAGAATCTCCTACTTCTTCAACAAATGATACTTTTTTACTCTAATTCTTTTTAGGTTCAAAAACCCTAGTATCTTGATCAGAGATCCTTTGCACAAGATGACTGAGGCTTTCAAACTCCTAAGAAGCATATCTGTCTTTAAGATGTGGCAATAACCCTTGGAAAGCCAGATCGGCAAGCTGCCGATCATCCAGCACTAGGCTGTAGCACTTATTTTTTACATCTCATAGCCTTTGCACAAAGCTTTCTACTGATTCATCATTACGCTGTCTCAATTTTACTAAATCGGTAAGCTTCTTTTCATGGATTCCAGCAAAGAAATACTTATGAAATTGTTTTTCTAGATCAACCCAAGTAATAATAGAATTTGGTGGTAATGAAATGAACCATGTAAATGCCGATCCAGACAAAGATGATGAAAGTAATCGAACTCTTAATTCATCTCTGTTAGCTGCCTCTCCACATTGAATAATAAAGTGATTGACGTGTTCCATTGTTGATGTATCATCTTGCCCAGAGAATTTAGTGAAATCCGGTACCTTGTACCGATTTGGGAGAGGAATTAAATCATATGCAGGAGGGTATGGAGTCCGATAACAATAAGTATTGACCTTGGGCTTTATCCCAAACTGATCCTTCATAATTTCTGCTATCTTATCGGCCCAAAAAGCATCAGCCTCCTGCTGACGAACTGGCTGAATTTCTACAGGAGGTGCCTGCTGATATCCCTCCACATATCTTTGTGGCCCACGATCTCCAGCAATCAGCATATTTGCCGTTACTTGTGGTCCATTAACCTGTTGGAAAGGATTCATCGGCTGAGCTGCCGATGCTTGATTCTGGAAACCAGCTTGCATATGACCTTGTTGAATCCCTGCAACCTGCTGATTTTGCTGAACTATATGTTGAACAGGTAACTGTCCTGACCAACCATTATTAGAACTCATCGGTACAAAACTTACCGATGGCTGGTAATTTGCTGACATTGTTGGATAATTATAACTAGCTTGAGGCATGAACTAAACCCCAGTTTGACTCATAGCAGGGGCTTTCTGCTGCATCGGCAGTAAGCTTGCCGATGGACTTGAATTGGGTGTTTGAACCAAAGGCATCTAGAAACCTCCTGGAGTTGGTTGCACAGTAGTTGCTGTGGCATATTGAGGCACTTGAGCCATTGGCGAAACAGCCGATGGTATAGGAGCTTTTCCTACTGCAGCAAACACTTGAGGTAACCCAAGATTGAAAGCAGATAACTCCGGAGGCATACCATATCCCCACCAATTAGCATGAATCTGGCTATTCTGAGACACAGGGCCTAACATAGCTGATGCCGATAGATCTGTATTAAGCTGAACTCGTCCTCCTGGTAGTACCGGATCTGATCGTATCGGTGTAGATTGAATATTAGGTAAGCCTGCCGATACTGGAGGAGAAGTAACTTCTGTACCCACAACGGCCGAGGGAGCCGATGGAGTATTGACAGATGCTGGCTCTGGTTGGTGATAGGCAGGCCTAACGTAATGCGGTGACGCTTGTCCTTTGAGAGTTCGAACCACAGCATTATGAACAGTATTGGACAGCACATTGGAATGATTAATCAAAGCATGATTTACTGCAGAATTAACCATCTCTTGAAGTTTACCAGGATTGGAGTCAAAGGTAACCTGCCGAGGCAACGGCAAATCTTGCTTCTGGATGACTTGTCCACTCTTGTTCAGGCTAAACGATTTCAGACAAAACTGCCTGTATTCTTCTACAGCCTTTTCCATAGCCTGCCTCTGCTCTTCCTTAAGATCTTCTTCTGATACCGCAATAATGTTCCCTGAATCAATCTCGGGATTGAACATATTGATCGGATTGATTTGTCCCACCGAGTGTGCCAAAAGATGTGTTGATGCAAAAGTGGATCTGCAAATACAAAGGGCTAATACCCGAATTGATATCCAAAGCATGCCAGTCGATTTGACCTGTTAATCGACAAGGATGAAGATACGAGCACTTTGGTCCTGACAACAGCGATACACCTAGAAGTCACAGCCAAGAGGCACTCACGCGGAACTCGAGAATCGCCGAAGGTCGCACTGAAGCGATGCAACTCACCGAATCAATGAGAACTCGTAAAAGGAAAAAATATGCAAATTGACGAAGTCGTCGAAAAGTAAGTAGATGCAAATAGGAGTAAAAATTGGTTTTTGATATTGATTGATTTATATTACATTGCCCCTCAATCTATATTTATACCCTGATCTAAAGAGACATAACCAAATACGACTAGGACACCAAGTCCATATCTAAGGAAACACGTGACTCTTACATGAATCATACTCTAACAAATATAGAAAAGGAAATCAACTCCTATCTATTTCCCTGTCCGCCTCAATTACGATGGAATTCTCACCGACCTCCTTTCCATCGGCATACTTCCTGTTTCATCGGCAGTAGTTTTCAAGCCTTCCTTCATCGGCATCGACAATAACATCTCCAACCTTATCGGCAACGCCCGAGTCTAAATCAACCTTTCCATCGATCACCACCATTCATCGGCAACCATCTTTACAAGCTGATTTTCATCGACTGTCAGCGTATACAGTAACTTTCCTCCTACCAATTAGTCCACTCTGATCATTTTGACACATGCAAAAAACGGTGTCAACAAGGGTTGACTCGGCAAACACTCACAAATGGCACTCCACACCAACCCATAGGGCACCACGACCTATGTGCAACTAGATCGACACTTGCTATTCCTAGGGTTCATAGCGGTACGGTTGTCACCACGAGAACCAAAGAAATGCTACGGTCAATATGGCACAAGCATACGAGGTGGTTAGGAAGAACAAAAGAACAAAGGAGAACAAAAGAGCAAAAGAGGTAGAGCCCGATGGTCATGGCGAGGCAACTCGCGGCCATGAGCTTTTCCTACACGAGTTGACTTCTGTGAATTCCATGATGGTTGTCCCCTAATTCGTCCCTAGTAGACTAGGTAAAGATGGGCCCATCGTGTGCGGGTAGGAAGCGCACCGATGTCGAGCCTGTGGTGGCCATGTCCTAAGGCCATAGGAGGGGCCGGCGATCATGGCACTACAAAGTCAACTAAAAATGAGGGGTCGAGTTACGCTCGACATCATGGCCATGGCAGGACGAACCCATGACCGAAGCGTTCGAACAAGATACGATCCCTCGACCGGCTCGAAGGCTCGGTTGATAGGCAAACAAACAACATCACGCAAAGAACCAACAACACAACAATGAAACAACTACACACACAACAACCAGAGAAGTAGCACATATCCATGGCTAAAGTTTTCCAAACGGGCCTAGCCCATCGGGCCAGCACGGGCACGGTGCTGATTTGGCCCAGTCCGAAAATGGCCCGGCCCGGCCTCTCCCGTGCTTGTGCCAAGCACGGCATGGCCTCGTGCTCGTGCCTGGGCCGCTATGCTAGCCCGTTGGCATGGCATGGGCACGGCCCGCTCCAAAGGCCGGCACGGGGTCGGCACGGCTAAGAGCCGTTGGATGAAGCCCCCGGCGAGCACTGGCCGTTGGATGAAGGGCTACGGTGGGGTGCCTATATAAGCCAGGAGCCGCCCAGGGGAAGCTACTGTGCTCATTTCTTCCCCCTCCGCGCCGCGTGCACCTCGCTCTTCGGCTCTGCTCTCTCGTTCGAAACCCTAGCCGCTCACTCTCTTCTTTTCGCCGTCCGGTGGCTAGTGACAGCGGCAGTGGCTTGCATGGGCACACGGCACGGCCTTGTACACCCCTTCTCTTCTCTCTGACCGGCGATGTAGCTTAGTCGTTGAGATCTCCAACGAATCGTCTTCGTCTCTCTCTCATCGCGCTCGTCGCGCTCGTCGTGCTCGTCGATCTCGCTGGACTCCGACGTCATTGGGGCTCTGCTATGATGCGTTGAGGTACCAGGACGCCGGATCTGAGCGATGTCGTCGTCACCGTTGCCTCTGGTGCTCCGTCAAGCGAGGTGAGTTAGATCTGTTTCTTGTTCTTCTTCTTCTTCTTGATTCGCTGTTCTTCTTTACTTCTTCTTCTTGTTGATCTTGCTTTGTTGTTTTTTACTTCTTTTTCTTCTTCTTGATTTAACCCTAGATCTGTTTCTTTTTTTGAAGCCACTGGCGTTGAGGGACCGGAGGCCGGCGACGATGAGATGTCGAATGAGCAGGAGGACATCAGTCTCTCCATGACGATCAATGATGAGTTGCGCCTCTGTGGGATGACCGGAGACGACGAGGGCGATATTGTTGGGGATGCTGAGGAGCTCTTCGGTCGTCGTGCTGCCGAGGAGCTCAACGGCGGTACTGCTACTCACCCACTTCCCGTCGACGACGCTGACGGCCCCAACGCCGTCTAGGGCAACACTCAAGCCGCTGCTGATGACGGCTCAACCAGCCGGCCTAACTGCCCTTCTACCTCGGTTTGCTGGGAGGATTTCGAGAAGCTCTACAAGAAGGTAAATGGTAAGGATGTCAGGTTTGGCGCTCGGTGTCTTCACTGCCGTAAGGAGTACTCTGCTAATTCTAAATTTGGGACTGGCCACCTTCTCCATCATCAAGACTCTTGCCCTAAAAAGCGTGAGAAATGTCGTATGGCTCAGTCCCACATTACTTTCAATAAGGATGGTAGTATGCGTAATTGGGAGTATTTTGCTGAGGTTGCTCGTGTTCAGCTTGTCCGTTTGCTTGCTAGGCTAGATCTTCCCCTACGTCTTGGTGAAACTGAGGCCTGGGAAGATTACATAAAAACTGCTCATAACCCTAGGTACTCAATTGTTTCTAAGCAAACTACAACTAGAGATCTTTTTAAGTATTTCAATGAGAAGTGTGGTCGTTTGATTGATGATTTGAAGAACAATGCCATTTCATCTGTTGCTGTTACTTCTGATATTTGGTCTGGAAATGCTAAAGAAGATTATTTGAGTGTTGTTGGTCATTACATTAATGCTGATTGGCAACTTGAAAAAAGAGTGCTTGGCTTAAGGCTTATAGATGCATCACATAATGCTGAGAACATTGCTGAATGTGTTAGTAATGTGCTTAATGATTATGGTATATTGAACAAGGTCTTTTCTGTTACTTTGGACAATGCCTCTGCTAATAACAAAGCTATGGATAAACTGAAACCTATGCTTAAGGAGTATTTAGGTTCTGATTTGTTTTTGCATCAACGCTGTGCTTGTCATATCATAAATCTGATTGTTAAAGAGGCTCTGGTTGCTGTTAGTCCTTTGATTGATGCTTTCAGAACTGTAATATCATACATTAACTCTTCTAACCAGAGAGTTGCTGCATATAAGAGTTATTGCATGGCATCTGGTATTAGACCTAGGAAGTTTGCATTGGACATGGATGTTAGATGGAACTCTACATACCTGATGCTTAGGCATTTGCTACCACACAAGGAAACTTTTCATACTTTCATTGAGTCTAATTATCCTAGAGCTAAAGGTGGCCCCTTTCTTTTGACTCATGATCATTGGGCTATGGCAATTAAAATACTGGAATTCCTTGAACTGTTTTACGACTCAACAGTTGTTTTGTCTGGTGTCTACTATCCTACTGCCCCACTTATGGTTCATCATATTGTTAAGATTGCTATACACCTGCATAAGTATCAAAATGATGAACATATTAGAACTGTTGTTCAACCTATGATTGATAAGTACAATAAGTATTGGAGAACCATACCTGATCTTTACTGCATTGCATTTATCTTGGATCCAAGAGCTAAAATTAAAGGTTTTAACAAAGTGCTTAGAAAGTTAAATTTGCTTACTGATGCTGATTATTCTAACAAGCTCATGCAAACTAGAACTCTTCTCTTCAAACTGTATCATAAGTATGATGATTTGTATGGATCTGTAAGGGCCAAAAGGGCTGACCCTCCTAAGCCTATCTGGTGAGAAAAGAACAGCTTAGGCTGAAATATATGATGATGATGATGATGGTGGTGGTATGGTTGGAGCTGGACTGTTCTTCTCTTCCTCCTAATCTTGATATGTCTAGGACTATTCCTGCTACTGCTTTGCTACATGCAGCAAATTCTTCTAGCAGTAGTTCTGAACTGTCTGCTTATCTGGACTGTGACACAGTGAGCCAGTGGGATGATGACTTCAACATCCTGAACTGGTGGCATCATCATAAGCTAACATATCCAGTTCTTTCTACCCTTGCTAAAGATGTTTTCAGTGTGCCTGTTTCTACCATTTCATCAGAAGCTACTTTCAGTACCACTAGGCAGGATCATTGAAGAAAGGCGGCGGAGGCTAAACCCTGAGACTGTGGAGGCACTCACATGCATCAAGGACTGGAAAGCTGCTGAGTCAAGGCTACAACATATGGTGGAGGATAAGGAGCTCGAGGAGGTCCTTTGAAAACCTTTATCTTGATTAGTCATTCATTTATGTAATGGTCTGTAATTTTAATTGGACTTGGATGCTTTGGACTTGTGGATTGGATGTAATGAACAATTGAATTACACTAAGGGGCTGACTGCACTCTTTTTCCCTGTCCAGGGTTTCTCACAAGGGTGAGTTTTACCTGGACAGGTTTTTAATGAGGCAGCCATTGCACAGCCCTTCCTTTTGATATTTTGTTGCCTTGGTGTTCTCTTCTTAATTTTGATTTCTTCATATTTGAGCTGTTCTCTGTTTTCTGAAATTTTGATGTGGTTTTGTGGGTTAGTGCCAAGGCACGGCACTTAACACGCTGGACTGCCGTGCCCAGTGGCACGGCACGACATGATCTGGAGTGCTTAGTGCCGTGTCTGGGCCAGAGGCTGAGCACGGCGGCACTACACGGCACGGCACGGCAAGGCTACCGTGTCCTGACCTGTGCCGTGCCTGGCCGTGTCGTGCCCAGCCGTGCTCGTGCCGTGTAGTGCCCGTGCGGCCCGTTTGGAAATCTTTGTCCATGGCACAAGAGATAGACCGGCGCGATGGCACGGCACAGGCATAGATGTAGATAGATCATGTATATGAACAAGTATGGATGTCAAGCATGAATGAAATGAAAAGCAAGAGCTGTGTCGACATCGAGGATGACATCGACGGGGTTTCAAAAGGGTCGACCTTCGAGCGATGGGAAGACGGAGGTCTGCTGCATGTCCTGATCGGCTGTGGCTTGCTGCTCGGCTGGCTGCTGGTGTGCTGGTCGCGGCTACGGGCGACCGAGAGGTGGTCGCTGCTGCTGGACGTGGCTCCGGTGGTGAGGAAGGGATCCGGCGAGGTGTCGTCGACGTCCGGCAGCTGCTGTTCTTGGCGGGCGTCCGAGGTGGAGGTCGCAGGGGCGCTGCAGGATGGCGGCTTGGAGAAGCACGCTGAGGGAGGAGCAAGGTGCAGCCTTCCTGCAGGACATGGAACTCGGCACGATGGCCGGTCTCAGGCAAGAACAATGGCGAGAAGGGGAAAAAGGCGAAGCTTTGGTGTTGGCGGCTCACCGGCGGCGAAGAAGAGGTTCAGCGGCGAGGATGCAGGTCGTGGCCGTCGTGGACAGGGTGCTGCTACTGCTCGCGGTCGTCGTCATTGGTGCCCAGGAGATGGCACGACGAAGGAGCAGGGGGACTTGGCGAGCAGCTCATCCCGAAGACAGTGCTGGTCATGGCGTCGGGGTTCACCGCGGCCGGCTGGTGGCGCGGCACGGCGAGCGCGTGGACGCGACGAGGTGGAGCACGACGTGACGTAGGGCTTGGGTGTGCTCCTGGCTCGGCGTCGAGGAAGAAGCCCGGCAGCAGGGGCTCGGCATCGGTGCTGCGGTCGTCGAGGTGAGATCGACCGGGTGGCGCGGCTTGGCGCTTGGTGGAGTCCATCTCTTGGCGTTGGCGCTGAGCTAGACCGCGGCCGGCGAGGCTGTGCAGGACGGGGAAGGGGCTTGGCGGTGCAAAGGCCGTCGCGGTGCGGTGGCTCGACGCGTACGGAGCGGGGGCTTGCGGTTGGCGGTGCAACGTCACAGAGGCGGTCGGCGTCGGAGGCGAGGCCAGGCTGCTCGGCCGTGGCAAGGTCGCGGCCAGCTCGGTGGAGAGGACGTCGTGGCGAGTTCGTGGCCGAGGCGGACTGGCAAAGCCGAGGGAGGCAGAGGCGAGCAGGGCTCCTTCGTGGCCGGCAGGGCTTGGTGAGGCCAGCCCACGGCCTGGCTCGGCGAGGCGCTGGGGCAACGTGGTGGCGCTCGGAGCAGCAAGGGGCAGGCCACGGAGCGGGCCTAGCGGCTTGGGCTTTGCGCGCCGGAGCGGGCCAGGAGGGGAGGTGGGGTGCGGCTGGGCCGTTGGGGAGGACAAGGCTGGCTGGGCCAAGGTGGTAGGGGAAAATAGGAGGGGTCGGCTGGTTGAGAAGGGAAAAAGGAAAAGGAATTTTCCTTTTTATGTCTCGAAGAATTCGAGGAGGAATTCAAAGAAATTTGAGATAGATTTTAAGAGGGAATTTAAGAGGAATTCAAGGAGTGGAGGGAAAAGGGGTTTTTCCCAATTTGCTATTATGATTTGGGAGGAATTTCAAAAGGGATTCGAGATAAATTTACTATGGCTTTGTGCACTCCAAACTCCAAACAAACTCAAACCTAAAACCGACTCAAGAACAAAGCACACACCTGCAATCAATTCTATATGATGCACCAATTTATTAGCAAGCTCTCCTTAGTTTGACTCAGGTTTGATCTAGCGGCTACATGCCTCACACATTGTAGATTTTTTTTTAAAAAGCTCGTATTTTTTGTTACACAAAAACCCAGGTTGTTACAATAAGTGTGCACATGATATATTTTTCTTGAACCGGCTGGTAGAGCTGCCTGTGATTTACTCATCATACAAAGAACCGTTATCTTATGTTTTGCTCAGATTCATGTCCTAGAACTTCGTTAGAACTCCATGTGCCTCCTTACCCATGTGCATTAGAGCTTCTCAATATTTTCCCATTTTCCACTAAAAAAATGAAGATTCAGATAATTAACATGGTGGTATCCAGCCCCTCCACGTATCGTGCATACAAGGGTGCAGTCTTGCAGCACTTGATTGCGAAATCTTGCTTTCTTTGATGGCAAACAAATACACAGAAATTCAAGATAAAGTTGGGCAGCCAAGGACAGAGACAGGCAAAGCAGTAATTGCAGACCGAGACAGAAAGAAGTGCCCATTGTATAAAACTATGTAGCCCCTGCTCCTATGATTGAAAGATCTATACTACTGCTGGTTGCTCTTGGCTCTTGTTTAGTTCCACCTCAACTTCTAAAAAGTTGTTACAGTACCTATTACATTGAATGTTTGCGGTCTGTGCATGGAGCATTAAATGTAGACGAAAAAAAAAACTAATTGCACAGTTTGGTGGGAAATTGCGAGACGAACGTTTTGAGCCTAATTAGTCCATGTTTGAACACTATTTGCCAAATAAAAATGAACATGCTACAGTAACCTCAAAATCCAAATTCATGGAACAAGGGCTTGGTCTTCCTCTTCCTTCTTTTAGAAAAGCAAGTATAGCCCTCATTGCTATCTATGGAGCTAGGGCATCACTGGTCAATTCCTCACCATGCTGCTCCCCGTTATTTTAATCCAGGATGTGATGGAGAACAGTGTTTCATAATCAATTTTCCAAGCAAAACCAAGAGAACAGTGCATTTGGAGAAACAATTGTTTGGAACTGTAGCAATATCCTCCTCCCTTATGGCTATGGACCAGTCCAAAGGAGGCTAAGGGAACATGGAGGCTGGTAGTTCAGTGTGGGTTGTGTAGAATCGATCAGCCATGGCGTGCATGTGGAGTGTTGCTACTCACATGACACCTATGACACCATTTGGAGCATAGTGCCAAGTTTGTCTCTTTGCATATGGTTTTTACAAGAGAAGAGTAAAGGCAAACTTAATCCGAGCACTACAAATTTATAGTGGACCTTGTGGTCCTGTAAGATATGAGATGTGGGCTGTGTATCAACCATTTGCTCAGTATTGAATGTGTGATATTATGAATCGCATGAGCATAAATAATAGGATGACCATGGGTAGTGTAGAGGTCAAGAGTAGTGCATCCATCATGCGGCATTTGCACACATTGCTTATGGGAAACAACTATGTGATGGTTCAATGTTAACTACCCATCAATCACTCCATATGCGGGTAAGGATTGGCATCCCTTGGCAAGGAGAATCTTAGATGACATTGTTGATAGTCTTCTATAGTTTCAATTATATTTGGACCATTGGGGGTTTATAGCACACCATTAATATCAAGAACTCTTGAGCCATTATCATGTTGTACGATCCTATAACATTCGTCGAATAATTCTCGATATCTTGGACAATTTGAGTTGCCACCGGTGCACTATCGCTCGCCAGTTTAATAGTCTTTTCCATGACAGGCGCAACATATCTTCTAGGATTCATTTCTTCTTGGCTTATTATCGAGATAAAACAATTGTATGGATGAGGTGTCGTATCTGTTGTGCAAGGAAGATGTTGTTGGAAGATCAGTTGTAATGCACACATAGAGGTTTATCTCATATGGTATTCAAAGATATCTTGGAGCAACAACAGAGCATGCATGTGCTGCACATTGGGTGGAGCTATAACAAAGTCCAGGATAACTTCAAAAGGATACACTCCACATATCCAGAGACTACACACACTTTGTACTTTTCCCTGTAGTCCAGGACGTGTGAACCATCCTTTGCTGCCGCCACATCTTGAGATGGTTGCCCATGTGATGGATGCAACTAGTGTAACTCATTTCCCATGCTAAGCTAAACTCCTGACGCCATATATTCAATTTTTTCTGATTTATATCCTTATTTGAAGACCCTTAAGGCCCTATTTTAACGCTTGAGTTTTTGCACAATCACACTGGAAGGAATTGAGCTTCTTAATGTCAAAAAGAACTCCCTAATTCCAAAGTTGACATGAACTTGTTTTTGAACACTGAGTTCCTAGGGTAACCAGTGTGTCATTAGTTCCTACGTATACATACACAGTCTACTTGTGTTGAGCACTGTATGTGTTGGTGCGAAATGTGGCCAACAACTAAATATTTATAGTTTTACCGTGCGTTGTGATCGGATGTGGCCTAGCACACGATGACACATGATTTATACTAGTTCAGGCAACGTGCCCTATATCCAGTTTCAGTCGATCGGTGACTTTATTCCTGAGCCCAGATGCTCGAAGTTTGCTGTGGGGTTACAAACGTGTAAGGAATGGGAATGTGGGTGTTAGAGGCCTAGTCGGACTCTGAACCGAGTGGAAGAGAGTGACGGATGCTCAAACATGCGTTAAGTATTGGAGCGTATGTTCTATGTGTCCGAGCTTATCAGCTGTTGAGAGAGTGTAGACTGTAGCTGTCGAGCTCTCCGGCTGTTAGGAGAGAACACATCCCCTTTTATAGATGAAGGAGATGGCTTTACAAGTCAAAGACAGAAAGGGAGAGAGTGTTTACGGGTGCTACCTAGTCTTGTTGCCCACGCCGACGAGTACGACACGCCATCGTCCACCTTACTGTTCATAACCTGATGTACCTAGCAGTCCGCACAGTGTTCGCACCTTACTGTTCATGACCTGGCAGGCTACACAGCGTTCGCCCACCTTACTGTTCATGACTTGGAAGGCTGCATAGTGTTCGTTTGGGACGGCAAATGATGACGCCCACGATACTATTTATGTTCTGCCGCGTCTGGCAGGCTGTATAGTGTCCGTCTGACATGGCTTGACGACACCGTCCTGCAGGTACGTAGGGCATGACAGGGTACGGTCCTAGGTATTGTGGTTGACTTGAGCACCTTACCTTATCTGCTCTGCCTGCTCCCTGGGCCCACACCGAGCAGGCGTCCTGATCAGTCATTCCTAGTTGGCCCCGACTGTGTCGGTCGGGAAAGAGAGGCAAGCAAAGATCTAACATATCCTTGGTCGGAGGAATAGGGTCGGAGTCGGACTGCGGTCCCACCTCGGCTAGGCCTTCCGGTCAGGGCTCTGACCAGGTCTCCTAGCCAGAGGTGTCGGTCGGGGACCGGATCATGGTCTCGGTCTGTCATTATGTATCTGGGCTGGCCCAGACGCGCGTTGTCGCTGCACTGCCTGCTGGGCCAAGTATTGCAGGGAAGCGGGTCCATTGGGGACCCTGGGTTTATGAACCTAACAGGAGCCCTTGAACCCCTTTGGGGCTTCTATGAAGCTGTGAAGGGGCTGTTCAATTATCGCTTTTGAGGGCGCACGGGAGTACGATGCTAGAAGATCTCTCGTAAGGAAAGAGCATCGTACATCTCGAATGGGCCCCTATCTCGGATTCTAGATCAAAGGACGGAGAGAGGGAGTAGAGCATTGTAGCGGGAGAACAAGGATCTTGGCTTCCTTGTTCCGCTTCATGCTCCAAGGTGCGAAGCCGTCCTAGGGCTGTTCACACACGCTTTGCGTGTTATTATAAAAGCCTGGGGCTTGTGTCTTTAACTTAATGAAAGCTTGTATTTACTTTGTAATTCCTGTGCCCATTGCACCGTGGAGGCGAGCTGTTTATTGGAACTTCGGCATTTTACCCCTTGGTTTGTTATACCGCGTAGGGTAACCAAGTAGGATTTAGGCGCCTTGCCTCCACGGGGAGGACTGGCGAAGGCCGTGGAGGCGCGCCGAGGGGATATTGGCACCTAGATCCTGATGAGGGGACTGGCGAAGGCCGCGGAGGCGCGCCGAGTAGGCATAGGTGCCCAGCCCCCAAAGGGGGAGGAACTTGTCGATAGTCTGTCTTCCGCTGGGTGTGCACGAGCACATCCGGTGGGTGTAGCCTCCGAGCCTGCAGCCGATTGGTGAGTCGGTCGGAGGCTGAGCACCTTAGTACTCTTTCCTAGGGCCGCAGACTCCTGTGTTCCTATCGGTCAGGGTGTTCGCCCGTGTTCATCCTGCCCGCGACCTACGCGGTCGGTTGGATTCCTGAGTCAGCGTTAGGTGGCCCAAGCCTTCGAGCCCCGTTGGGCTTGATAAGGGTTGGTCGAGTTTCGTGTGTCACCCTGTCGAAGGTTTCCGCAACCGAAGAGGTTGAGCTAACGTCGCTTGCCTCGATGGCTCACTAGCGAGGATGTTGCCCGCAAATGGGAGGCAAAGTGGGCACGGTCGCCGCACCCTTCAGAGGCATCGTCTGCTTCGCACCCCTTGCTCTAAGTGTGGCAGATCACACCTGTTGGCCGGGGGGATGTGATCGTTCCCCTGCGTCTTTGGGGTTGACGCGTGTGTGCGACCCCCAACGGGGAGATGCCCTGCCAGTTGCTCTGGTGGTTTCGCCACAAGCTAGCGGCCACGACTGTTCACTGGCTGAATGGGGACCGGCCGGGTCGTCCCCACCCTCAGTTGATTCGAGGAGGCGCGGGTCACGACCCCCGAGCAATCCTTGTCCAGTCGGCTCATCGTCAGCCGGTCGGGGCTTCAAGGTTCTATCGCTTTCATCTAGGTATGTATTCATGCTTCCCTTTGTTCTCATAGTTGAGTTTTTGAGTGTGACTAACATGCGCTCGTGCCTTTTTTGCAGTGGCTAGGAACCAGCAGGGCTAGGGATCTCCCCACCTCCTATGCGAGAAGAGTGGAGAGCCAGCCTATGGTGGGTTGTGACAAGCGAAGGGGGAAGCAGGCTGGTGGCAGTGTGACCTTCCTTAATAAGGGTTGCGTCTTCCCGACCGGTAGTGAGCATGACGGCGGTGATGATGATGACGATCCTCGTGGTGACAACAGAGGCCGGGTCATAGGTGACTCTTGCAGTCCCTCCCTGCCAGTCGTGGAGGAGGAGAGGTGGGGGAATTGGGCTCCTCGTCTCGCTCGGTGGAGGGGCGCATGGTTTGCCCGCCTAGTCAGAGCTGGAGGGAGCTGGATGGGCCACGGCTAGGCTAGAGGTAGAGCAGCTGCTAGCAAGCCATGGAGTCCTAGTGGTGGACATCCCCTTTGATAGCAAGGAAGACTCTGGGGTGGAGCCGCCAGCCATCCTGTCATCCCATGAGTTGGTGATGATCCGGTCGTCGCTTGATACTACGATGGCTGGATCTTCCGATGGGTTGGGGGCGACCCATGAGCTGGTGTGGCCTTGCCCCCATGAGCTAGGAAAGGCCTAGTTCATCCTTTGTGATGAGGAGGAGGTGAAGCTTTGGCACCTGCTTGGGGAGAGAGGACTATCGATGGAGTCCGATCTTGCCCTTACCAAGGTGAAGCTTAAGGAGGCCTTGGAGAGGGTTGAGCTCGTCCATCAGGCCATGACTATCGACGTGCCACGCATTGCAGAGATAAGTTTTTTGCGTTCCTAGTGTTGTCTTTGATTCCTTGGCATTTAAACGGTTGTCTCAGCATGCCTACTTCTTGTCTCATAGGACCTGGAGATGATGTTGATCCGCAAGTCCTGGTTTCTTAGGGAGGAGCATGGTCGGATGGAGAAAGTAGTGGTGTTGTGGCGGGTCGATGAGCTCAGGCACAAGCTAGAGTCCGCTCGCCGTGAGTCCCAAGACTGGGCGACTGAGGCGACGGGAGCACGGACGGCAGAGCTGCGTGCAGTTGAGCGGGCGACTGCTTCTAAGTAGAAACTCGACGCAGTGAAGGCCCACTTGGTGGAGACCGAGATGGTGC